>NC_035448.2:112431659-112731659 GCF_002127325.2 Helianthus annuus | reverse complement strand
AAAACAGGTCGGGTCCGGGTTTTATACCACAAATGTATACCCTATCTACCCGGGTTCGGGTAGGGTTTTCTAAAACCCGGGGTATTATAATACCCTATAGTAGGGTTCGGGTATGCATCAGGTTGGGAAAAAACCCACACCGGGTATTAAAACACTCGATCGGGTATTCAACATAATCATTGAAAATTGTTTCAACTTAGATTCAAAACTGTAATATAAACATACTACGTGCAAGCCCCATGTAATTGTTCCTCAAGAAAGAATTATTTTTCTCGCATATAATTAATTGCTCTTTTTAAGTATTCCAAATTTTTGGTTTTCCTTTATGAATCTCTGACAATAAACCTTTTGATGATTGACAATTGGACTTGCTATCCTTCCAAAGCCCAAGAGTGGTCCAATGAGCATATGAAGATTAAACAGAATCAGTAACCAATTTGAAATTGGGTATTTATAAAACCGGGTATTTATAATACCCGGTTTCAGGTATTTATAAAACACGGTTTCGGGTATTTATGAAAGCGGTTACTTCGAAAAACCGGGTAGAAACGAGGTATAAAAAAACTAGTTCCGGGTTCGGTTTTATATCAGATATGAATACCCGATCCCTACCCTATGGGTAGGGACGGGTTCTGGTATAAAAAAAACCCGGGTTTTATAATACCCGGTTCCGGGTTTTTTTCGGGTCCGGGTCTGGGTTTTTTGTGCACCACTATCAAAGGGTACCGATTACTTTCTCTTCAAATCCTAGTTTTATATCCGAACCTTTATTGCCATACCCGGTTGAATACCCTCTTGATCATTATCCGAACCGATTTTGAATTAAAACTCGATTTGTGCACTTCTCTTAATTGGTTCACACAAATTCCCTTGAATCCAGGGACGGACCCACTCTTTGGCCAAGACAGGCAGCCGCACCCCTTGAAAAAAAATTAGTGTATATTTTAAGCAAAAAATTCGACCGCACCACTTGAAAATATGGCTGAATACCTCATCCGTACCCTCAACAAATAATTCATGGGTCCACCAGTTGGATCTATGGGAGTTCCTTTGATCTCGACTTTTTTTTTCTTGACTTAGTGTTAACCTCGTTTCAAGCTCTATGTGTAGAGCTCAAGCTCTGATAAAAAAACGACTCGTTTATTATTAACTAATCTATATATATGCGTGCGCATTCGCGTTCGCACGCATATAACAAAACAAATATTATTTATTTTTTTATTATAAAATAATATATTTGTTATATTAAATAAAATTAATCACATAAAGTATAGGGATTAAGCCTGCAATATGAAGCTCGGACTCATTTGCGTTTATTAATTGAGCTCTAATAAACTTTTAGCTTTGAGCTCATTTAAGCTCAGCTTAATTCGAGCTTTTAGTGAATGAATCCGGAATAGCTAAATAAAGGTAGATCAAGATTACCCCGTTTAGATATTGGTGCAACTAAATTGATACAAGATTATACATAAATTTTCGTATCAATTAATTAGGTTAGGTTACTAGTGGAGGGTTAAAATGAGAAGAATTTTTTTTTAATAATAGATAATAAGTTTTAAACCAATAGAAATAGTTGATTTAATATGTGTATTTATTGTTATCGTAAATGCATATGTGTAAATATACAAAATTAATTTATCTATCGCCTTCCTTTTAATTAACTACTTAAATTAAACTTATAAATTATTTTTAAGATATGGTCTTTTAAAACAACTTAATTTATGGTGAAAGACAATTGTTATATGTGTACGACATATGTCGGATACTTTTTGAGATACGTAGGATAAAATATTTTTTCTTAATTAATTAGTCAAAATAAATCTATCTATATAATAAAGCAAATTAGTTGAGGGACACGTGTCCCTCTTTGAGGGCTATTTCCATTAGATTTGGCACGCTATATCATATATATTTTTTTTGTTTCAAAAACATTGTCTTATATCTATGATTTTATTGTAGAATTTTTTAACAAAGATTTAGCCAGACAACCAACGGAACAAGAACGTATCAAGGTATTCACTTCTATTGCGTTGTTTACTAACCTTATGCATAGAAACGTTTTCTATGTTATTAGATTGCATTATTATGTATTGTTTCTTTTTTTTTTAATTTTAAACAGTTAAAAAAGATTCATAGTTGATTTTATGGTAATTAAAATCACTGGTGAAAAGACAACCTCACACATACGCATTCCTACAAGCAATGGGAGATCATGGAGAGTAGAAGTTGAAAATCTTGAAAACACTTTGTATTTAACAACTGAATGAGATACGGTTGTAAGAGACCGCGACTTGGGTGCTTTTTTTTCTTGTGTTTCGGTTGGTTGGTCAGTCCCCTTTAAACATACCTTCAGTCCTTCCTTCATTTTAGACCTTCACTAGAAGATGATTCATCATTATGCATAATCTTGGGTATTAAGAAGAAAATTATATCGTATTCATTTTCCTTACACTATTTTAGCTTTATTTATTTGTCCTTACATTATACATTAAATTTATAGTAGTCTTATGAGCGGAATGTTCATAAGGTAGAAAATGGATGGTGAGTTTTGTGTTAGCAGTGATGGATGGATCAAAGTTGTAGCAGATATTCCATTGGTTAGCTATTTATGATTAGATTTTCAAAATGAATGTTTATCTTTCAAACAACATTGAGGTGTTGCAAGAGAAAGAGGTTGCAAGAGAAAGAGAATGTTGAAGGTCATGAAGAGCCTCCGGAGGATATAGCGACTGTTTCAGATGAAAGTTCTATTGAAGATGATTGCGCCCTTGCCTAAAACATCACCGGTCTCTTTGTATTTTTTATTATCTTTTTCAAGTATACCTATACTAACATCTCCATAAAAATTATTGTATTTTTACATATAATTTTCCAAATTTCACATTTCTTAATATCTTTAGTTGTAGCGCATTCCGATCAAAATTGTACAAGTTGTTGAAATTGAAAGCAGAACAAAATTGTACAAGTTGCTGAAATTGAAAACAGTTTTTGAATATGATTTTCAATGAAGGACCTGTATTTGTGATGTTGGTTTGGACAGAGAAGTCCAATGGGGATACAAGGTATGTTCGTTTATGTTTTGAATGATTTAAATGCTGTACATTTTACATTATATTTACTTTTTTTAATGTTGTATTTTGAAATATGAAGTTATATTTATGTTTTGGTTTCCATGAGTTCAAACTATCAACCTTTTCAAATTGGAGCTTCTAAATCAGAAAACTGAATTTCAATTCCTAATTTGTAAAAAAAAAAAAAAAAAAAAAAAATCAATCTTATTTATTATATCATCGTATGCTTATTTGGAGGAACATATTTTCATGCTTATTTATTTATTTTTTTTGATATATTCAATTCAATTCATATACATTTTACACTATGAAGTATAATGATTATAGAATAAAAAAGTAACAAATTATTAATACATACACCATTAGTGTTTATAAATTTGTGAATTATGTTGTTTTCAATTTTTAATACAACATCAGTGTTTATAGATTTATGAATTATACCGTTTTCAATTATATTGTTTTCTTTTGTAGCTCTTTTATTTATACACTTATGACTTTGAGTAAATTAAATTGTTCAACCCGTGTAGTACACAGGTTATAACCTAGTAATTAATATAAGAAGTAGTAAATTATTTATTATTTTATCATTATATGCTTTGATCTTTTTCTTCTTATTAAGTTTATTCTTAGATCATTCTTCCCTAAGTTGCTAATCGACGATATGGCATTTTCACATGTTCGTTTCTTTGTTTACAATTATAAAATTAATATTAATATTATTGAGAATAACTGCAGTGATCGGTTAACTAATTGCATATATATATATATATATATATATATATATATATATATATAGGGTAGGGTTCATGTGGCAAACACGAGAACCACTTGTGGACACAACCAAAATAAACCCAAAACAAACAATAACCCCCCAACCCACTCACCACCACCAAAACCCCTACCCCCAAAAACCTAACACCCCCCGCCCCCCCCCCCCCCCTCCCCCAAAAAAAAAAAAAAAAAAAAAAAAAAAAAAAAACCTAACTTAACTCCCGTGCCCCCCAAAATACCTAAACCCACACCCAAGCTAAATGTTAAAAGCTAAGCTAAACCCCAAAACTAAATGCTAAAATAACTTTTTTTTTTATTTTTTATGGTTAAATCGTGACTTTTTATTACAAAAGAAAAAATCTTTTTATTAATAAAAAGTTGCGATTTTAATGCAAACATTTTTTTTTTAAATGTGTGTTTTTAAGCATTTTTAAGTAGTTTTAGTTGTGTTCACACTGGTTCTCGTAGCTCTCGTCATAAACGGTGGGTCCTAAATGATCTTCACATTTTATATATATATATATATATATATATATATATATATATATATATATATATATGAGTAAATTACAAAAATCGTTCTTTATGTATGTCACTTATTGCAAACTGTGTCCTTTGTCTTCAATAATTACAGAAAACGTACTCGATGTTTGCAAACCCTTGCAAGTTATGTCCTTTAGCTCTAACTCAGTTAATTTTTGTGGTTAAATCTTACAAAATGGACCCCGTATATTATTCATTTTACCCTAAATACTAAAAAAATAAAATTATAAAAAATTCAGAGCTTTTCTCTCTCTCTCCCTCTTTGAATGGCAGATATCTCTTTCATCTCTCTTTAATCTCTCATTCTCTCTCTCTCTCTCTCTTAACTTTCTCTCTCTCTCTCTCCCTCTTCACACCACCATTCTAGCACCACCACTACCATAAACAACCCACCACCACCATCATCGCCACCACCAACCCACCACCATCACCGCCTTCCACCACCACCGTCACCACCCACCCCACCACCATCAGAACCTTCCACCACCACCCACCCCTCTATCATCACAGCCTTCCACCACCGCAACTACCTCTACAACAGATCGTGATCCACCGGTCACCAATGGAGCAGCGACAACTTCAACTAAATCAAGAACTTTCATCATCATCATCATCTCTATATCACCGGTTAGTAGAACTCGCCGGAGTAAAGCTTTATTATCAATTGGCAAAGCAACGGCATTACCCGGAAAGCCCATTGCCAACACACCAGTTACCAACCCAATTGCCTAAGCTACAGATAACACACATTCTTTAATCCCACTAAACATATCTTTCTGCACAACAACAAAAACCCAACTTCAATTCCCCTCACAACACTAATAATGTAATGATTTTTACAATAATATCAAGATACCCAACTAAACATACATATAAAGTTTGCATTTTTACAATAATATTCAGTATAAAGAAAGCAATTAACAATAATGTGATGATTAAGTTACCTTTTTGTGGGTGAATTGAACTTGATTAGGGTTGTGTGAAGAAGAACAAATGGGTCTGAATATGCGAATGGAGGAAATGGGTTGGTTAGGGTTGTTAAGAGAAGATTGCAGCCATTTTTAAACAAATAATTATTTTATGTATTATCTTTGATAATTATCTAATTTAGTATTTAGGATAAAAAGACCAATATACCCTTATGTGGGGTTCATTTGGTCAGATTTAACTACAAAAATTAACTGAGTTAGGGCTAAATGACATAACGTGCAAGGATTTGCAAACATCGAGTACGTTTTCTGTAATTATTAAAGACAAAGGACACAGTTTGCAATAAATGAAATACATAAAGGACGACTTTTGTAATTTACTCTCTCTCTCTCTCTCTCTCTCTATATATATATATATATATATATATATATATATATATATATATATATATATATATATATAGAGTTAGGTTCATTTGTGAACAACCCCCTTGATAGTGAACTGCATGAACTAATCCTAGCCCTTGATTATCAATACCTAAGTGTAAATTAACGGTCAGGATTTGTTTACTCAATTCGCAAATACACTACTATTCACTTTAGAACCACACCCTCTCTCTCTCTACACACACACACACACACACACATATATATATATATATATATAAATATAGGGTAAGGTGCGACTACAAAGTCCATTTTTCCTACAAAGTGTACAAAGTCATAAAACACCACAATTTCAGCCATAAAACACACTCAAAACCCACAAATAACATAGTGAAGATCACTAAAACACAATATCCAAACCCTAATAGTCCATAAAAACTTCAAACACATCATCGTAGAACTATGAATATAAAACACAACATGATAATCAACAAAAAACACACTAATGTTAGTCATTTGATAATCAAAGCCTTATCATCCAAAAAAAACACAAAACCCACAAATATGACATTTTAGTAATATTCACTTTGTTATTTGTAGGTTTTAAGTGTGTTTTATGGTTGACATTATGGTGTTTTGTGACTTTTTACACTTTGTAGAAAAAATAGACTTTGTAGCCAACTCTCATCCTATATATATATATATATATATATATATATATATATATATATATATATATATATATATATATATATAGGGGACCGCTAGAATGAGAACCACCTCGAGTTGTAAGAACCGCGAGAACCACACCGTACGGGGCGAGGTGGACCAATTTTTTTTTCAAAAACGTAGATGCATGTATTATAAACACATTCGTAAAAAATTTTTTAAAAAAATGTCGTGCGTGTAGTTTTTTACACCACAAGTTTGTGGTTTACGAGTTCCGTAAATTTACGAATGTGTTTATAATACATGTATCTACGTTTTTGAAAAAAAAAAAATTGGTCCACCTCGACCCGGATCAAGTAGTTCTTGTCACACCCCCAAATTACCACATAGGGAGTGTCCCTGTTAGGCGTGTGACATACCAATAACGAGCCACCAATTACATTGAACCCATACAAGTTGTAAATAAAATCCCCATTATTAATAAAAACATCTTCAACAAGTTTTAAACAAAAATCAATAAGTTCAGCGGAAGCAATTAGTAACGAAATTAAACTGTTTCAAAACCAAAGTATAGTATCAAGAAATCAGTCACATAAATCCTTCCCGTCGACCCATGACCACTCCAGCTACTCCAGACAGCAAGTTCCCCAAGTCCAAGATACCTAACGACCTGCGAGCATGCAACAAGTGTATCAGACAACGCTGGTGAGTTCATAGTTTTACGAAAACGTTGTTTACCAAGTATGTAGTTAATCCATTGAAGTTAATTCCCGAAAGTAATGTTGAAAACAATGTTGATAATACCCCAATACAAGACGGCTTCTGATTATTTTGCCCTTTCTCCAATGCTCCTATCAAAGCATTGGTCATGACTAGGTCATTAGTTCAACACCCGTTCTCCCAGATACGGGGTGAGGTTGCCAAACCTAAGTAGCGCTACTAACTAATACCATGTTACCTTCCTGGTAACCAAACAACACGGAGGGACTTTAAAGGTGATAGGGAGAGTATATTATCCAACATTCCCGTTTTTACCCAAAAGACTTGTCCCTCCCAGGAATACCCACTGACTGTCCCAACCACCGGGACGCATGCTCAAGAAAGATGAACTCACCTTTGGTTTGCTCGGTAGAATTAATTACTTGCTTACAGTGGTTCAACCAACCCTAATACGATTATTAGTAATAATCAGTTTCACATTCTAGTAGCTCACAAATTATCTCACATAGGCTAACCATATATACAAATAGTCATATTTCACGTTTCATATTACACATACAATTATCATCCATTTCATGTTTCATACTTCACATAAGATTATTTATGAAATCGTTTGTCACATAAAAGTTCTTCACCACTGACTGATCAAATGAGACACACACATAATATATCATGTCCGAGACGCTTAACAGTCCCTAATCGTAACTCGACAATGTGCATCCCAACTGGGTGTGTGATAGATTATATCCCTGACCCAAACGTATCTTGGCCCACAACCCTTATACAGTTCTGTTTCATCTTGCGGCCCAGCAGAACAGGCCCAATCATGATGTTGTGTTAAGCCCAGTTTGTGTGAGTTAGCGAGTAAAGCCCTTCCCAAGTAACCAGCCCAACGTAATTATCTTAATGCGTGTGTGTGTCCCAGATATTTATACACGTACCCACCTTAAACACTATGCGGCCTAACATATGAAATTCGTTACAGTGTGGCCTGTTGTTTTAATTGAGTAAAAGGCTGGGCTTATAGCCCGGTGCTTAGTGTGCAGCCCATGACACTCCCTCGGCCCAAATCAGGTGTATGAATACTTTGATATGTTAAGGTGGCCCGATTACCAGTAAACCCATGACCAATTTATAAGATTTAAGGATTCTTATGTGCCACTATCATTAGATTAATAATCCCTAATCAGTTCATCAATTAGCATTAATCATTCATCATTAAGGCTTAATTATTCATGAATCCCAATCTATTATCCTACACTAGGTTATCACTAGAAATCAATAACATTACATCAGATCAATTCATATCATCATGCCATCGATTACCAATCCTTGAACATCAACTACTCATTATTCCATTTATCATATCTACCATTACATTATCCAAATCATTGTTCCATCAAGCAACTTGGACTCAGTTCCCACTAACCCGAATCCGAAGTCGTTTCGCGTTAGCACACCACGGTTTTTATAACGATTCATATCATCACATAATTAACTACCAAGAATCCTATTCTCATGCAATAACTAGCACATATTCCATCGTGTAAGAGCACAAACAATAACAACGATTCTGTATCGACACAACTATGCATGACAAAGGAGTTTGATTCGAAACATAATGAGATTACACTAACCGAAAAGATCGAGGTGGAGTTGCGGAAGTCTTCGAGATGAAGAGGGGCTGCCGTCAGTTTCACAGGAACAAGTGAAAGTGCTAGGGTTCGTAAGAAGTTGAGAACCTTATACCGTATGTACGTAATAATAATGGTGAGGATTATTTAGGGTTGCAATTAATCACAACACCTTGTTTCCGTATATGAGGAGGAAAAGAAAGATTGAGTTGTTTAAGGTTGGGCCGATAAGTTGCAAGCACAAGGAAATAGGTAGAGTTTGTTTTTGGTTTTGAGTTTTAAGTTAAACAATTACACAAGTTTTGCTAAAATAACAACATTTGGGGGCGGTTCCTGTTGACTGGCCGAATTGGGCTCAAGCCCATGCAAGTGGGCTATCAAAAATCATATACTAAAGTTGTTATCTAATGGGCTAATTTAAATCTAATTATTTTCTATCGGGTTATAAGGGTTTAGGGTGCGGTCCGCTCGTACAAATAACACTAATATGTGGCCCAATACAGTTGCGGCCCAAAAACACTGACATGTACAGTTAACAGAATTGTACGAGTACGGGTGTGTAGCATTAAGAAAAGGAATAACGAAGTGTCGAGATCACAAGATTTAAACGTTACTAACCTTGAAAGTTCGGGTTGTCACAGTTCTCGCGGTTCTTACAACTCGAGGTGGTTCTCATTCTAGCAGCCCCCCTATATATATATATATATATATATATATATATATATATATATATATATATATATATATATATATATATATAGGGAGCCGCTAAAATGAAAACCACTCCCAGTTGTAAGAACTGTGAGAACCATTCTCCACCAATCAAATTATGCCACCCAAAAGGGTAGTTTGGTCATTTACTCCATATATCATTTCATCTCTCTGTCATCTTGTCATATGTCATTTCATCTCTCTATATGTCTTTATAATCACTCACCTCTCTCTTTCTTTCTTCATTTGAAGATTACCAAAATGTTCATTGTCTTTATTAAATCTCTAACATCTCTCCTTCTTCAAATGAAGTTCACCAAATCTTCATCCTCACACCGGCGACCCCCAACCATCGCACCCACTCTGGCGGACCCCTCGTTTCTCCGGCGGCCTCGTTTCTCCGGCGACCACTCAGATCTGCAACCCCATCTGTCATCTCCTCCAAACCCTCAGATCTGCACGCCCATCTGTAATCTTGTTTAAGTATCTGATCTTGCGTGGTTTGATGTTACATCTGGGTTTTGTTTCATCTGTTAGAATGGGCAAAGCAGGTGGTGGGTGGTGGGCAGAGGCGGTGCCAGCAGTACGACCGGTGGTGGCGGTGAAAGATGGGGGTGAAGGGGGTGGGTGAAAGGATGGTTGTTGTGGTGGGTCAGGGGCGCCGGTGTGTCGAAGGTTGTGGTGTCGGTGAATGGTGGGTAGAGGTTCAGATTCAAAATTTGTCCCTGGACAGGTTTAGATTTTTGCTTGTCTCGGTTGAAGATTTTGTGCTTGGATTATGGTCTTTGGTGACTTTTGAAGAAATGGCTTCCATTAATGGAGGTTGTGAGTTCTTTTTGTTTATTTGTTTGACTTACAGCACATAGTTTCTTTTTTTTTTTAATCTTGTTTAATTTCTAGATATTGTGTGGCTTCCAGTTTGTTGGTGGGGATTCGAAGGATTTTGCTGGGTTTTGGTGGTGAGTTTGAATGTTTTGAACAGTCTTTTTGATAGATTCGAACAACGATTTTTAGTGGGTTTTTGCTGGGTGATTTTTGAATGTTTAAATCTGTGGGTTTTGCTGGTGCTTTTTTTTGGTAGATTTTCCAATAGTGAACTATCTGGGTTTTGATCCGTTTGAATTTGGGCGGTGATGATGTAGAAAAGAACGCATATTTTGATGACGATGGCGCGGCAAGGATGGTGGAGGGTGAGTTTTTGAACCTGCAACCCCTCTTTTGCAGCCTTTTGATTATCCGCAAATCTGAGCCAAACACCGTTTTATTTTTCGAGATACACTTTGTTTTGATGTTTTTGTATTTTTCCCCTCTAGTCGATGATGATAACGATATATCTGAGACACCTCCCCGAGTATGCGATTTCTGGGTGCGTGCGTTTTTGCGCAAAAAAGTTTTTGTTAAAAAAAAAGTTAAATCGTAAACTTTTTAATGTAAAATGTAAACTGTTTAACGTAAAAATGTAAAACGTAAAAATTTTTACGCAAGACGTAAAAAGTTGTACACAAAACGTAAAAAGTTTTACGCAAGACGTAAAAAGTTTTACGCAAGACGTAAAAAAGTTTTACGCAAGACGTAAAAAGTTGTACACAAAACGTAAAACGTACAACGTAAAAAGTTTGCGTTTTTGGGTGCGTTCGTGTTGCGTAAAAATGTTTTTGTAAAAAAAAATTTTAAACCGTAAACTTTTTAACGTAAAACGTAAACTTTTTAAACGTAAAACGTAAAACGAAAAAACGTAAAAAGTTTTACGTAAAAAGTTTTAACGTAAATCGTAAAACGAAAAAACGACGCGTTAAAAATGTAAAAAACGTAAAAACGTAAAACGTAAAAAAAAAAAACGGCGCGTTAAAACGAAAACAACGTAAAAACGTAAAACGTAAAAAGACGGCGCGGTAAAACGTAAAAAATTTAACGTAAAACGTAAAAAACGGCGCGTTAAAAAAACGGGCGAAAAAAGGCGCGTGGAAAAGCCGGGCAAAAAAACAGTGCGTTAAAAAAACGGCGGGTTAAAAAAATGGCGCGTCAAAAAAACGACGCGTAAAAAAGTCGGACGTAAAAACGGCGTGTAAAAAACCGGCGCGCAAAATTAATTTTTTTTGTCAAAAAATCTGAATTGTAAATTGTTTTTAATAAAAAATCTTTTAAAAAATAAAAAGTAATATAATAAAACTAAAAAGTAATATAATAAAACAAAAAAGTAATTAAAAAATAATAAAGACAAAAAGACAAAAAAGTGTTATTTTACTAAACTACCCTTTTGTATTAAAAAATTAAAGACATAATAAGACAAATTGTATTTAATATTAATTTTTCTTACTTTTAATCTCATCCATTAATCTTGTTGATCTAAAGGCTAGAAAGTGGTTCCTTTGGTTCTTACAACTAGAGGTGGTTTTCATTTTAGCGATCCCCTATATATATATATATATATATATAGGGGACTGCTAAAATGAAAACCACCTCCAGTTGTAAGAACCATGAGAACTTTTTGATCCTAAAGAAACACTAGATAAACGACCGGGATCGAAATATCTAGGGGGTTTGGATCTGCATAAAGGGGGTTGTTCTCTCTCGCTTTGATTCGATTACCACCGATCTCCTTCTCCGATAATTCTGCAAAAAAGAAGCACCGTTAGCCTCGCCAAGGGGAGAAAGGGGTTCTCTCGTTGACCCAACTCCGGTGTGAGAATAAGTATGGGTTATGAAGAAGAAGAAGTATTGTAGAAGTGTGTGTAACTTGAATTTCATACCTGAATAGTTCTCATATTTATAGCCGGGAGTCCTTGGGCGGGAAAACCCGTTAGTGAAAAGTTGACGGAAGATGCTAACCCCGTAAGCGATTACCTTTCCTTTCCTTTCCTCAATCTTCTTGATCCGACGTGAGTGCACACGGATCGTGGTTTAGATCGATGGCTGGGGGCTTGCCACGTGGAAAGTGATCTAGTGGAGGTTTCTCTCCGATTACATGCTATTGTTATGATTTCAGGGACGCCTGGGGTGGTGACACGTGTCCAGACGGTTATAACCGTCTTAGTGGTGCACGATTGAGTCTTTCTAGAAGTTTATTGCCATAATCCTGTGTGACTTCTTTATCGTGTGGCATCAGCTGGGTAAATAATATCCAAGTCTGGATATTAAGCGGAAGTGTTTATTTTAGGATTTTTATCCTTTGATTTATGGAGGAAAACACAAGGCTCTATGGCGCGCAGGTGTTGCCTGCTTTGTTTGCCTCTTTAAGCCTTCCTTTTGTGGAACTAGTGCGCGGCCGCGCAAGGTAAAAAGGTTTGAAAGACAAGGTTGTGGTATGGTCCCAAGTACTTATTATAAGGTTTTTGGGACCTTACCCCTTCAGATCCGGGGCGAGTTGGACCAATTTTTTTTTCATAAACGTAGATGCATGTATTATAAACACATTTGTAAAAAAAATTCAAAAAAAAAATGTCGTGTGTGTAGTTTTGAGCACCACAAGTTTGTGTTTACTAAAATTTACAGTACCCGTAAACACAAACTTGTGGTGCTCAAAACTACACACACGATATTTTTTTTTTTGAATTTTTTTTACAAATGTGTTTATAATACAGGCATCTACGTTTATGAAAAAAGTTTTGGTCCAACTCGCCCCGTACGGTGTAGTTCTCATGGTTCTTACAACTGGAGGTGGTTTTCATTTTAGCGGTCCCCTATATATATATATATATATATATATATATATATATATATATATATATATATATATATATATATATATAGTGTAAGTATTGGGAGAAAACCCAATTAAATGAGAAAACTCAGCAAACCCTATTGTGTGGTCTAGATTGCTCCACATCAACATATGATTTTAGAGCTTTGGAGGGTAGGATTATCTTTTTACACATGATGTATCATTTCATACACACACCCCAATACATGACTGTAAGTCATTTCATTCACCATCATAAGTTTTGTACTTCACCCCACCCTCTTACCAACTCCTTCATCTTTCTCTCTCTAAAAAACATCAAGAACACTTTTTTTCAATTTTATCAGATTTGAACAAACTATTTCTCAAAGACCTAGATGTAGATCTTATACTCATTCCTTTCTATTGAAGCCACCAAATCTGAGGATCGAAGCAATTATCAAAGCTCTTCAAGAAAAGAAAGTAAGGTGTTGCTTCTGTTTTTAAAGAGAGAAACTGATGTTTTGGAGAGAGAAACAACAATATTCATCTTGTTCATCTGGACACCAAGAACACACGCACAAATGTGTGTGAGAGAAACACGTTTAAAGATCTTACTTTTGTTATTTATGTAATTTGTTTAGATTTATACTTTTGATATTTGATAGATTTAAATTCAGAGCTTCGTTTGTTTATTTCAAAATTTTAAATCAAGACCAAGAAGAAATTCTCGTGTGCCCAATTTCTTTCATCAAAAATCCGGTCTTCTTAGTTGTTTCAGATCTATATGTGTTTCAAACATATGGGTTTGAAGCAGATTTGATGTTAGATTCATTACTTTTGAGTTTTTTTATGAGTTCTTTGATTTTCGGTGATGTTATTTTCAATAAAATGTTTGTCTTTTTTTTTTCATCCTTACCAGGTGGTGATTCTACTAGATGGCACATCCTGTTACTACAACCCGTAGCTACACATGTTACATTTTTTTACAGCTACATATGTAACGACCCTTTGTTATATATGTTAATGACCAGCTTGTTGGAATAGGTTAATGGAGTTTATGCAAGAGATGAGTCAGCAAAGGTAGTAGATAAACAACAAAGACTGTCACACCCCAAAATATCCACAAGCGGAGTATCACCGCATGGAGGCGTGACTGACCAGGATCAAGCCACCAATCACAATGAACAACGTAATTAAGTAAATAAAACCAACCACAATATAATTGGTGTTCAAAAGTAAATAAAACCAACCACAATCTTCACAACGAAGCAACGTAAGTGAGTAAAGTGTCGCGAAAGTGCGTAAGTGTGGGATGACAGAAGAGAGTAAGCACACAAGGCTCAAATAGCAGTTATCACATTAACTAATGCACTATGTGAACTACCAAACATACAATATAAACATAAATCATACCACCTATTGTGTCGAGTCTTGCACGTGGAGTGAAGCGTCGTTGTGGATCGTTGAGCACTGTACAGGTTATAGTCTGGTTTTGTCAAAAAGCTTTCCCCTTTTTAAAACCAAGTTCACTATAACCAATGGCTCTGATACCAATCTGTCACACCCCCAAATATCCACAAGCGGAGTATCACCGCATGGAGGCGTGACTGACCAGGATCAAGCCACCAATCATATTGAACAACGTAATTAAGTAAATAAAACCAACCACAATATAATTGGTGTTCAAAAGAAAATAACCAACTTTAAATTAACAGTGGAAGCATAAATTGTAAAACCTAAACATAAGTAATAAGTTCATAAAGTTTAAAAGTTTGACATGGGACTCAACAGTCCATGTCCCACAACGACCACTCCTCCCTGTGCAAGCTCCATAAGCACCTAACGACCTGCAAGGCATGTAACAACGAGTTAACAACGAAGTTGAGCGAGTTCATAGTTGGTTGTTTAGTTTTACAAGTTTGTTTTGAAAACCATAAGTTGTTTCGTAAACCACGAGTTAACTAGTATCTTTGTTTTCCCCAAACCATATCCATAATTAGTGGGGGCTTCCCCATGTGAACCACTAGACCGTTACCATATCGACTACTGATGAAAGTAAGTTGTGCCCTAAGTCAATGTCTATCATCATTGACTGTTGCCATGATCCATTAGTACACGCCCGTCCGACCGGCACGGTGTGAGGTTTGTCAAACCTAATAGCGCTATTAACTAATGACCTGTTCGCCATTGGCCCGGCGATTAAGTCGATATAAAAATGAGGGACTTAATGATAGAGTTTTGTCTAGTAAGTTTAAGGTTGTTGTCCTACCCAAGGAGGACGAACATACGTATTCTACCCAAGGAGAACACGCAGGATTTATATTGGCATCCTACCCATGGAGGATGGCGGTACATATCCTACCCAAGGAGGATATGTAGGTTCCGTTTTAGTTCTTTAACCCCATTCCCAACCACCGGGAATCCCATGCCTTGGAAAGTGTGTGAACTCACCTTGGTTTGCTCCGTTAGATTAGTTACTCTAATAATCAGGGATTAAGCACGTCCTAGCATGGTACAGATAACAATCAGTTTCACGTGCATGCATAATACGTATCCTATGCACGGTTTATCTACTCATTACTTCTAACACGTACCACACAATTCTAATATCACACCCTGACTTTTGCGGAAAATCATAGTTAAAAATACACTTGTGACACTTGTTAGAAAATATTTTCTAAGTGTTGGAATTTTTAGAAAATTTCGCCATAGTTTCCTTTGTAAATGGAGGTGCCCATGCTATTTAGCATATCATTTTCTTTTCAAAATAATCACAATAACCATCAACAAACACTTTACATCACCAAGAGCAAAAACTATATGCTTTATATAATAATCATGAACTTGATATTTCACAAAAGCGCGTAGTAACTTGGTAAAGTGTTTAGTGGGTTTAGTTACCCTCCAAAGTGTGTTTACTTCTTTTAAAATCTCATTCTAGCAAAGGTTTGGTGTTTACAACTTGTAAACTCATTTTACGAAAATATTTATTTACAACATCATCATGTTTTACTAGCCTTCCTACACTTATTTTATTTCCAAAAATAATGTAAGTGCAAGAAAAGTTATGATCTTTCAAAAATCGTCTTTTCAACTTGGTTTTTCTTGGAAAATCATACACAGGTCTTGGGTTCACAAGTTTACTAGTTCACTTGGTTTGCCACTTTACAAGAAAATCATTTCACTTTCAAGTTCATGTTTGATCAAGAAGATGATTATTTCATGTAAACCCATAATCACCTTCCAACTTGTTGAACCATGTTTTTAATCATACTTTAACAAGTTCCATATGATGATCAATCATCATATTACTAGAAATCAACATGCAATCATCATCCATCTACTAAACAACATCATTCTAACAATATATCATCATATTTCATCTTCATGCAAACATTATATTCAAGCTTTTAGTTTATGTTCTTTAGTGTTCTTGTTATTTTCGTCATACTACATCTTTTAATCATAAAAATAAAAGTAAACAAGAGTTATGAGAGATCTTACTACTAGCTTTAAGCTAGGGAAGAACACAAGAGAAAAAGATGATGAAAAGTGATGAATGAATGCAAGTAAGAGAGCTCCTTGATGATCCACAAGCTTCAAGCTCCAAGAATCACCTTCTAACACTTTGATTAAGCTTAAAAATGGAATGATGGTGGTGACAAGGTGGTGATGGTGGCTGTTCTAAGTAGAGCCGAGAGGGAGAGAGTGAGTATAAGGGAGTGGTGTGAAGATTTTGGAGATATGAAATGATATGGAAAGATCTTGGCCTCCATACTTATAAGATTTCATTCTAATATTTTGTACAAAGAATCAAGCAAGGATCAAGTAAGATATGAAACAAATCTAGGAAAGTATGGTGGTGATTTTGGTGGGGTCCCTTGGACCGTAAATGGGCAGGGGGGGGGTAAGTGAAACTTTTGATGGTGAGTAGGTAAATAATAGTTCAATTCTAAGTATAAGGTTACATGTTTTAGTTAGTAGATATCTAGTGGGTGTTACGGTGTTCGGGGACCATAACTAGTCAAGAAATAATTAAACAATTTTTCTAGCAATATTTTGGTGTTCCGGGTAATGTCCGGTTGTTCGGTTAGATACCGGTTCGTTAAAGTGCTAAGTTGTTCCGTATAGTGTCTTTTATGTAACTATTTGTAACACTTTTAATTCCCAACATTTAGGAAAGCATACAGGACCATTTTGTCAATTTTCTGCACAAGACTAGAATGTTAAAAAGCTGAAAAATGCAGAAATCATAAAGCAGTTACGACATCAGTTGTAATTATGCACAGTCATTAAGCACAATTTAATATTAATTAATCGTACGGATACATTTAATTATGAGGGTTGTCACATTCTACCCCTGTTAAGAAAATTTCGTCCCGAAATTTAGCACGTGGTTACTGAGGAAGCTAGTTAAGTTGCGTGGTTTTCCTGGTTTTCCTGGGGTGTCACATCATCCCCCCGTTGGTTCGGAATTTCGTCCCGAAATTCTGCAGTAGCTTCAGCCTCACTAGTGGTTGAACTTTTCTTAAACAACTGGGGATACTTGAGTTTCATTTGGTCTTCTCGTTCCCAGGTATACTTTGGGCCACGACGGGAGTTCCAACGAACTCGAACAAGAGGTATTCTGGTACGCTTGAGAACCTTAACATCTCGATCAGTAATCTCTACTGGTTCCTCGATGAATCGCAACTGATCGTCGATAGTGAGCTCCTTGCGAGGAACTATGAGGGTCTCATCTGACAGACACTTCTTCAGATTCGACACATGGAAAACATTGTGAACTCCGCTGAGTTCTGCCGGTAGATTCAGCTTGTAGGCCACCTTGCCAATTTTCTCAATGATTTCGAAGGGTCCAACATATCGCGGGTTGAATTTGCCTCGTTTGCCAAAACGAACTACACCTTTCCAAGGTGAGACTTTAAGTAGCACTCGATCCCCAACCTGGAACTCGAGTGGTTTCCTTCGCTTGTCAGCATAGCTTTTCTGACGGTCACGAGCTGCCGCTATTCGTTGTCGTATCTGAGCAATCCTCTCGGTTGTATCTACTACAAGTTCTGGGCCTGTGAACTGACTGTAGCCAACCTCTGCCCAACAAAGAGGTGATCGGCACTTCCGTCCGTACAATGCCTCGAACGGAGCGGCCTGGATACTGGTGTGGTAACTGTTGTTATACGAAAACTCCACTACGGGAGGTGTTTCTCCCAGCCGTTACCAAAGTCGATTACACATGCCCTAAGCATGACTTCAAAGGTTTGGATGGTGCATTTAGATTGCCCATCCGTCTGCGGATGATATGCCGTGCTCATGTCTAATCGAGAGCCAAAGGACTTGTGCATAGCTTGCCACAATTCAGATGTAAAACGTGAGTCACGATCAGAAATGATGGAGGTTGGCACTCTGTGCCTTGATACTACTTCCTTTAGGTAGACGTCTGCTAGAGTAGAAAACTTATCCGTTTCCTTGATAGCCAAGAAGTGTGCAGCCTTAGTCAATCGATCCACTATCACCCAAATAGTGTCATTTCCGCGTTGAGATCTAGGCAGGCCAGTAACGAAATCCATGGAAATTTTCTCCCATTTCCATGTCGGGATCTCTGGTTGTTGGAGTAGGCCTGATGGTTTCTGGTATTCGACCTTGACCCTAGCACAAGTCAGGCATTTACTAACGTAGGTTGCTATGTTGGCTTTCATACTAGGCCACCAATACGTAGTCTTGAGATCGTGGTACATCTTATCCAAACCAGGATGTACCGAATAACGAGACTTGTGCACTTCATCCATCACAAGCTCGCGTATGTTTCCGTAAAGTGGGACCCAGATGCGCCCTGTTACATAGTAGGCGCCGTCTTCCTTTTGTTCTAACTGCTTCCTCGATCCTCGTAAGGACTCAGCCCTAATGTTCTCTGCTTTCAACGCTTCAACCTGAGCATCTCGTATCTCGGTAGGAAGACTAGATTGGATGGTAAGTTGTAACGCTCGCACACGTTTAGGTGTAGTATCCTTCCGACTGAGGGCGTCGGCCACAACATTGGCTTTGCCCGGATGGTACTTGATCGCACATTCGTAATCATTCAAGAGCTCGACCCATCGACGTTGACGCATGTTTAACTCCTTTTGCTTGAAGATATGCTCGAGACTCCTGTGATCGGTGTAAATGGTGCACTTGGTACCGTACATGTAATGTCTCCATATCTTAAGTGCGAAAACAACTGCTCCCAATTCCAAGTCGTGCGTAGTGTAGTACCTTTCGTGAACTTTAAGTTGGCGCGATGCATAGGCAATGACCTTGTCACGTTGCATCAACACGCAACCAAGTCCTTGGATGGAAGCGTCGCAATAAACCACAAAATCATCTGTGCCTTCAGGCAATGAGAGGATAGGCGCGCTACAAAGTCTATCTTTTAAGTGCTGAAATGCGGACTCCTGTACATAACCCCAATGATAGGTGACACCCTTATGAGTCAGTGAAGTGAGAGGTTACGCGATCTTTGAGAAATCCTTGATAAACCTTCTGTAATATCCTGCCAAACCCAAGAATTGGTGGATTTCTATTGGTGTACGGGGTGCAGGCCAGTTCTTGATCGAGTCAACCTTGGATGGATCAACATGAATCCCATCCTTGTTTACCACGTGGCCTAGAAAATGGACTTCGTGAAGCCAGAAGTCACATTTCGAAAATTTGGCATACAACTGCTCTGTTCGAAGAAGTTCCAAAATAAGCCTCTGGTGTTGCTCGTGTTCTTCCTGACTCTTCGAATAGATCAGGATATCGTCGATGAAAACTATGACAAACTTATCCAGGTAAGGTTTGCACACTCTGTTCATGAGATCCATGAAGACCGCAGGTGCATTCGTCAATCCGAAAGGCATAACCAGAAACTCGTAATGCCCATAACGAGTCCTGAATGCTGTTTTAGAGATATCCTCGTCTCGGACTCTCAGTTGATGGCAACCTGACCTCAGGTCAATCTTGGAATAGAAACTCGACCTTTGCAACTGGTCGAATAAGTCATCAATGCGTGGAAGAGGATAACGATTCTTCACGGTCACCTTGTTGAGTTCGCGGTAGTCAATACACATTCTGAAGGTACCGTCTTTCTTCTTCACAAATAACACTGGAGCTCCCCAAGGTGAAGATCTAGGGCGAATAAAACCCTTGTCCAAGAGCTCTTGTAGTTGCGAGGACAGTTCTTCAAGTTCTGATGGAGCTAGATGATAAGGTGCACGAGCTATTGGTGCTGCTCCCGGAGCTAGCTCGATTTGAAACTCGACTTGTCGATGAGGCGGAAGACCAGGTAATTCCTCAGGAAATACCTCAGGAAAGTTCCGCACAATAGGAATGTCTTCTATCTTCTTTTCCTTCAAGGATGTATCGGAAACGAGGGCTAGGATAGCAGTGTGGCCCTTTCGCAACCACTTCTGGGCCTTAAGGAAAGAGATGATGCCCACAACAGCACCACTCTTGTCGCCACGAATCACGAGGGGTTCTTCACCAGAACGAGGGTGCAGACAATCTTCTCGTTGCAAAGAATTTCCGCTTGCTGATGAGATAACCAATCCATCCCAATAACAACGTCGAAACTACCCAGAATGATAGGAATGAGGTCGATAGAAAAGGCTTGACCAACAAGAACAAGATTACAACCCTTAACTATGTGTGTGGCCTCTATACTTTTACGGTTTGCTAGCTCTACCATGTGTTTGGTGGTCAAAAGTGTTGGGGTGCGCTTAAGCATTTAACTAACTTTTAAGGACACATAACTAGTATCGGCACCCAAATCGAATAAAACAGTAACAAAGAAATCATCCAGAAGAAACTTACCCATCACAACGTTGGGATCGTTCCTCGCGTCACCCTAACCCAGCACGAAAACACATCCCCTGGCACCATTGCCATCATTGTTACCCCCGTTATTGTTCTCGTTCCCCTGATTATTGTTGTTTTTCTGTTTCTGGTTCAACTGGGGGCAGTTTCTCTTGAAGTGACCTTCAGCACCACACTGATAGCATCCCCTGTTACCCTGCTGTTGTTGCTGCTGATTCTGTGGAGCTTGTGGCTGCTGTTGACGATTCTGATTCGCAGGACGTGAGCTCCTGCAATCCTTGGCTTCATGACCCAGATTGTTAGATCTCTGACAGCGACCCTTGTTGCACGGCCCGCTGTGGTGCAAATTACATCGATTGCACTTAGGATGATTTCCCTTGTATCCACCCTGACCTTGATTCCCAGAAGACTGCTGACTGGGGCTCCTGTACTCATCTGTCTTTCACTACTGGGACTGAGACTGAACTGAAGTGGAACCCTTGCCCGAATTTCCATCCCACTTGCGCTTGTTATCACTGGGAGCATCAGAAGTACTAGTAGTGCTAATACGCTTGGGCAGCTTGTTCTGCTCAACTGCCTGATCAGTGAGACGATTAGCCAACCGGATGATTTGCTGAATGGTGCCAAGATTAGCTGAGGTCACATGGCTCTGAATTTCTGGCACTAAACCCTTAAGGTACAGCTCGATACGCTTGATAGGAGGATCCACCATAGTAGGACACAAGATAGCTAATTCGTTCGATCTCTTTGTGTATGCCTCGATTTCAGACCCTGTCATCTTCAAATTGAAAAATTCCACCTCTAGCTCGTGGATGTCGAGACGACTACAATACTCTTTTATGATCAAATCTTTGAAGTCATTCCATGGGGTGGCATTAGCAACCGCCAGCCCTAGCAGTTAAACCTGTGCTTTCCACCAGGTTAACGCAGCACCTTCGAGTGTTCCAGTAGCGAATTTCACCCTACGAGCTTCAGGGCATTCGCATATCTCAAAAACAGACTCAATCTTCTCGAACCAGTGAAGAAGACCTACAGCTCCTTCTGTGCTGCTGAAAGTAGTAGGTCAGCAATCCATGAACGTTTTGAACGTACATACGGGAGGCGGAGCATGTTGACCTGTGGCGCGAGAATAAAGGACAAGGTTAAGCACAAGAGTTGATTCGCGAGGGTAGGATCTAAACGTCCTAAGATGGGTTGATATGGCAGGTTATACCTCCCGCAGGGACAGCTGCGAGTGTCTCAGCCACTCGTTCGTTGATTAGAGTCGTCAGCTGGGCTTGAGTCAAGTTCAAAGGTCCACTCATGATCTTCACAACGAAGCAACGTAAGTGAGTAAAGTGTCGCGAAAGTGCGTAAGCGTGGGATGACAGAAGAGAGTAAGCACACAAGGCTCAAATAGCAGTTATCACGTTAACTAATGCACTATGTGAACTATCAAACAGACAATATAAACATAAATCATACCACCTATTATGTCTAGTATTGCACGTGGAGTGAAGCGTCGTTGTGGATCGTTGAGCACTGTACAGGTTATAGTCTGGTTTTGTCAAAAAGCTTTCCCCTTTTTTAAAACCAAGTTCACTATAACCAATGGCTCTGATACCAATCTGTCACACCCCCAAATATCCACAAGCGGAGTATCACTGCATGGAGGCGTGACTGACCAGGATCAAGCCACCAATCATATTGAACAACGTAATTAAGTAAATAAAACCAACCACAATATAATTGGTGTTCAAAAGAAAATAACCAACTTTAAATTAATAGCGGAAGCATAAATTGTAAAACCCAAACATAAGTACAAGTTCATAAAGTTTAAAAGTTTGACATGGGACTCAACAGTCCATGTCCCACAACGACCACTCCTCCCTGTGCAAGCTCCATAAGCACCTAACGACCTGCAAGGCATGTAACAACGAGTCAACAACGAAGTTGAGCGACTTCACAGTTGGTTGTTTAGTTTTACAAGTTTGTTTTGAAAACCATAAGTTGTTTCGTAAACCACGAGTTAACCAGTATCTTTGTTTTCCCCAAACCATATCCAAAACTAGTGGGGGTTCCCCATGTGAACCACTAGACTGTTACCATATCGACTACTGACGAAAATAAGTTGTGCCCTAAGTCAATGTCTATCATCATTGACTGTTGCCATGATCCATTAGTACACGCCCGTCCGACCGGCACGGTGTGAGGTTTGTCAAATCTAATAGCGCTATTAACTAATGACCCGCTCGCCATTGGCCCGGCGATTAAGTCGATATAAAAATGAGGGACTTAATGATAGAGTTTTGTCTAGTAAGTTTAAGGTTGTTGTCCTACCCAAGGAGGACGAACGTACGTATTCTACCCAAGGAGAACACGCAGGATTTATATTGGCATCCTACCCATGGAGGATAGCGGTACATATCCTACCCAAGGAGGATATGTAGGTTCCGTTTTAGTTCTTTAACCCAATTCCCAACCACCGGGAATCCCATGCCTTAGAAAGTGTGTGAACTCACCCTGGTTTGCTCGGTTAGATTAGTTACTCTAATAATCAGGGATTAAGCACGTCCTAGCATGGTACAGATAACAATCAGTTTCACGTGCATGCATAATACGTATCCTACGCACGGTTTATCTACTCATTACTTCTAACACGTACCACACAATTCTAATATCACACCCTGACTTTTGCGGAAAATCATAGTTAAAAGTACACTTGTGACACTTGTTAGAAAATATTTTCTAAGTGTTGGAATTTTTAGAAAATTTCGCCATAGTTTCCTTTGTAAATGGAGGTGCCCATGCTATTTAGCATATCATTTTCTTTTCAAAATAATCACAATAACCATCAACAAACACTTTACATCACCAAGAGCAAAAACTATATGCTTTATATAATAATCATGAACTTGATATTTCACAAAAGCGCGTAGTAACTTGGTAAAGTGTTTAGTGGGTTTAGTTACCCTCCAAAATGTGTTTACTTCTTTTAAAATCTCATTCTAGCAAAGGTTTGGTGTTTACAACTTGTAAACTTATTTTACGAAAATATTTATTTACAACATCATCATGTTTTACTAGCCTTTCTACACTTATTTTATTTCCAAAAATAATGTAAGTGCAAGAAAAGTTATGATCTTTCAAAAATCGTCTTTTCAGCTTGGTTTTTCTTGGAAAATCATACACAGGTCTTGGGTTCACAAGTTTACTAGTTCACTTGGTTTGTCACTTTACAAGAAAATCATTTCACTTTCAAGTTCATGTTTGATCAAGAAGATGATTATTTCATGTAAACCCATAATCACCTTCCAACTTGTTGAACCATGTTTTTAATCATACTTTAACAAGTTCCATATGATGATCAATAATCATATTACTAGAAATCAACATCCAATCATCATCCATCTACTAAACAACATCATTCTAACAATATATCATCATATTTCATCTTCATGCAAACATTATGTTCAAGCTTTTAGTTTATGTTCTTTGGTCTTCTTGTTATTCTCATCGTACTACATCTTTTAACCCTAAAAATAAAAGTAAACAAGAGTTATGAGAGATCTTACTACTAGCTTTAAGCTAGGGAAGAACACAAGAGAAAAAGATGATGAAAAGTGATGAATGAATGCAAGTAAGAGAGCTCCTTGATGATCCACAAGCTTCAAGCTCCAAGAATCACCTTCTAACACTTGGATTAAGCTTAAAAATGGAATGATGGTGGTGACAAGGTGGTGGTGGTGGCGGTTCTAAGTAGAGCCGAGAGGGAGAGAGTGAGTATGAGGGAGTGGTGTGAAGATTTTGGAGATATGAAATGACATGGAAAGATCTTGGCCTCCATACTTATAAGATTTCATTCTAATATTTTGTACAAAGAATCAAGCAAGGATCAAGTAAGATATGAAACAAATCTAGGAAAGTATGGTGGTGATTTTGGTGGGGTCCCTTGTTCCGTATAGTGTCTTTTATGTAACTATTTGTAACACTTTTAATTCCCAACATTTAGGAAAGCATACAGGACCATTTTGTCAATTTTCTCCACAAGATTAGCATGTTAAAAAGCTGAAAAATGCAGAAATCATAAAGCAGTTATGTCATCAGTTGTAATTAAGCACAGTCATTAAGCACAATTTAATATTAATTAATCATACGAATACATGTAATTATGAGGGTTGTCACAAAGACAGACCGTCAATGGAAGCTCCACCGCTTCTTAGTGATCTGTGTTTTCGTTTACTAGTAATTTGTAATGTGAGACTCTTATTATTTTGTCTAGGACGTGTTGTTAAAAATGTTCTGGCCTTCCAAACTTCTGCCCTGAAGTCGACCTCAGCATATTTGTGTTGCTTTTGGGCTCTATGCATCCATTTTTGTGTAACTTGCTTGTAGGCAATGTAGCTTTTTACAAGTTTACCAGTACATTAATCTCTAACACATGTTATGTGTAACTTGCCGAAAGTCTTAAAAAACGTTATAATAGAGCCTTGACACACGTTATATCAGTTATACCGTTATGGGAATAGTAAACGGCCCACCATTTTTCTTAGTGCTATGTATTTTCGTTTACTAGTAATATGTAATGTGAGAGTCTTATTGTTTTGTCTAGTACATGATGTTAAAACGGTATGGACTTAACACATTCTGGAAGTCATAACATACGTTATAAAAGAGGCTTAACACACGTTATATCAGGTATACTATGTTGTTATTAAGTTACTATTGTAGTTTATGCATCCATTCTGGAAGTCTTAACACACGTTATAATAGAGGCTTAACACACGTTATACATGTCAGGCGCGTAACACATGTTACAGTATGTATATACAAATCATGGTGTTTTGGAAACCACTAGCTTATACATGACACCATGTTGGGTTAAACCAAGATTATAACAGAGGCTTAACACATGTTATCCTAGGTATACGGTGTTACAATATTAACTTGTATGTTCCATATTAAATTATTAACTTATACACGTGTTACGATCAGTACATGCACATAATGGTGTTTTGTAAACCACTTTCATATACATGAATACAATTCGGGTTATAACGGATGCTTACATGTTATCATATGTATACAAGTGGGGTTACAACAAGATTACGATATTAACTAAGCTCACCATTAAACTCATCGCCCCCGTCGACTGTTTTCACCCTTGTCGCATGTTAAGCAATTACATGTTCCGAACAGACAAATTGTAACACATGTTAGATCAGTATATACACATCATGGTGTTTTGTAAACCACTAGCTTATACATGAATACATGTGTAGGATCGTGCTTTGACCCGAATGAGTCGTTCAGAGAAGTTTTAATCTGTTTCAGATGCGGAAAATAAGAAACAGACTTAGACACATCTTGAATTTCACTTTGAACACTCTTCTAATTGATTTAACAACGATTACATGCAGAAATCACACCGGCAACACCTCGGTATGAGAATCAAGAACTATTACAAATGATTTCGCTCGAAGACTATATATAGGGATTTGATTCCGCTTGAAACAACTTCAAGCGGGATAAGAAAGTTATTGATTCCGCTTGAAACAACACAATACACATTCAAGCGGAATCACCTAGTTCAAGCGAAATCAACTTCTATTTCAACCTAATCTCCTATTTTCTCGAACAATGTGCCCTGATCTAATCAAACTAGTACAAGACTCGATACAAGATGAAGTCGATAGATGCATGCACTAACAGACTCCCCCTCAGATGTTGACGAGTCGTAAATGTCGAGTCTTCGCATCTTCAATCTTTATCAGTCTTTGGGCTTTACACTTCTCTTCCAGGATCTTGATCTGGCTCTTGAGTTTTCTAATTCTCTTGATCAGATCTCTTGATTCCTTAAGTTCATAAGTATCATCTGCTTTAGGATCGAAATCTGGCATTTATCCCAAGATCACCTAGCTCTATTCTCAGATTCAGAGTCTTCAGGTATTGGAATCTGGTTCTCTTAAAACACAAATTTCTCAGGATCTATTAACCCAGCTCTTACTCAAACCTGCACAGACTCTTCCACAAACATAAGTTTCATGGTTTTAACACTTTAGAATTAAGTTGTATGCACTAACTCAGACTCTCCTATTCAAACCAACCAGAATCTCTGTGACCACTTGCAAGAAAATATTCATTCAATTTAGATTTAACAGACTCCCCCTCAAAATATAGTCATCATGTTTAGCACTTAGAACTTTGAAAATGAGCTTCTCATCACCAGTTGTCGAAAATCTTTTTGAATTTTTCAAAATTTTATGCTAAAACACACTTAAAATCTTTTTGGGTTTTTATATAACAGAAATAAAATGCAATAACGAAATATTTACAGACAATATTTTTGTGAGTTTGTGTAAGAGGATCATATCAGTTTATGAGACAAATCATCAACACCATTAAGCTTTATTTCATTTTAAGTTCTAAACAATTCACCTAGATTGTCAGTATATTGGTCCACTTAAATTTTTACACAAAGTTCAATTGATTCGAGATACGAAATTAATGTCTTATGCACTTGAACTTATTCGCGTATCCCACTACTTGAATATACTCCCGTATCCAGATCCCAATATTCAGTCTTACAGGTGAGTATACCTAGATGATATCTGTATGGGGTTAGATGCAAAACCGTGAGAGCTCAGGTTAGAACTTTCGTTCAGCAGAGAGATGACGGTTCGACTTTTGGTGTGTCCCCTTTAGAGGATCTTTTCTTCAACAACACATGATTAGCATTTTTCAATGTTTCATCATTTTTATGCTGAGGGTGGCACTATATTTCAAGCAATGCGGAAAGTATTATACGGGACTAGGTCAGAATTTCCGTTCAGCAGAAGTCCCGGGATAATACCCCAGATATCACTAAGCATAAAGACCTAGTATCTCAGAAAGAGGGACCTTTCAAACAAGATTTCGGGGGTTACCCATATATCCAAGAAATGTTACCCATGATACAAACAAGTTTGAACTTAGATTTATATCTCGTTACAATCTAATTAATGTGCAAAAACCTACTGGCATATCTGCAGTGAGATTGTTTATCACATTTATACTTTTCATTTCTTTAGCATGTTATGATAGCCCACTGATGTACTATCATTTCCTCTTTTTCACAACAAAACTCATTTTTCATTTTATCATGTTTTTGTCTTTTTCAAATTTTCAAATGTTTTTGAATTTTCTAAAATTTTTACTCCCCCTAAAAATGCAAACACATTTAAAGAAATTTGAAAACAAACTATACAGAAAGATGACAACTGATATTGAATCGCTTAGATTCGCCATTCACTTGGCATAAACAATCAGAACTCCCTCTTTCAACAAACTATTTTCTCATTAAGATTTCAAAACACTTAAGTTTGTTTTAATCAAAATGATTTTTCCGGAAAATAAGTTTGTTTTAACCACTTGTAGGGTCGGGTTTATCATCTTGTTTAATTTAACCACTTGTAGGAAATCAAGTACAAATTAATGTCCCTGATTTACCATTTGCAAGTATGCACAATCAGACTTCTGTACCAGATGTAGGAATTAAATCTCCTATACCAAGTGTAGGAATAAATCATCTACACAAATTCATTTTACCAACAAAGATGCCGATTCCTGCTTCACACTTATCAACCTGGAAGATCCGGCAATTCCACAATCTGTAAAAATTTCAACAATTTTAAATCTTTCACAAACACTATTTTAACAAAAACGATGCCGATTCCTGATCCGCGATTACAAACTTGGGATCTCCGGCAAGTCAGATTTTTAAGGGAAAAGAATTTCCACCCAAGTCTTACCAACCTTGGGTGTCTTTAACTCTTGTTCAGTAGGGTTATATGTTGCTTTCTTTGTCGCATAAAAATCTTTAACCCCTTTTGCTTTCCCATCAATCATTTTTCCAAAGATTTTCTTCACATTTCCATTAAAAACTTTCTCAACATCAAATTCATTCTTCTCAGAATAAAATTGATTCGAGATCTCAACCTTACCAACCTTTTGTTTAAAATTCTCCACCTTCAATTGGGGAATTTTAACATCATCCAATGAAGACACAAATTTTTCTTCTTTTACCTCAACCTGTGGCTCCACTGATTTTGTAGAGTCAGGTTCATCGCTGACTTTCTCATCAGACTTTTTAACAACCCACATTTGGTTGTCCTTGGCTCTCTTTTTGTAAAAAAATTTCTTTGAATACTCACCAACTTCATAAGTTGAATTTTCAAAAATTTTGAACTTTTCAGTTGATTGGTCATCTTTCTCAACAACTTTTTTCTTTAAGCTTTTTACAATCTTTTTGTAAAAAAATTTCTTTGAATACTCACCAACTTTGTCTTTGTATTCGTCAGACAATTCCATGCAATGTGACCAGCTTCATTGCATTTAAAACAGGTTCGAGTATCCTTTCTGTGAAAAACTCTAGTTCCTATTCTTTTATTTTCAGCAAGAAACTCCTGGTTTGATTGTTTCCAGAAAGGTTTCTTCTGTTCTTTCTCAGCACTTCCTCCTGAAACAAATTTTGTTTTTGTTTTAGAATTTTTCTCATTTTTATAATTTTCAGGTGGAATAAAACCTAAACCTTTCTTTTTGAAGTTACCGTCATGGTTTGGTTTCTTTTGAAAACCAGAACCAGAATTGTAACCCTTTTTCTTGTTTAGTCGCTGTTGAACTCTTGAAGTGTATTTTTAGGTTTTCCAGTAAGATTTAAATCTTTTATTTTAGAAATATTAATTTCTGTCATTTTGAAAACCTTTTTTATCATTTCAATTTTAACACTTCTTATTGGAAACTCTTTGTCAGAATATAATTTGTCAGAATCATTCAAAGTATATGCTACTTCAAATGTTTCATCATCCAAATTTGATTTTGATAACAAAAACTCTTTACTGTAAGCCCGTTTAACCGGCAATTTTGGACTGTTGACTGACGAACTTGAACCTCCAGACTCAGACTTTGACTCAGACTCCTCATCAGTATCCAACACCTGATCGACCACCTTTTTGATTAACTCAGACTCATGATCAGTGTCAGACGATGTGAAAGTGACGTCAATGTTTTCTGGTAATTCATCAGTTGTATCGGTTTTTAACTTTATATTGACTGCCTTTTTGACTTGCTCCTCATTTGGTTTTCTGGGAGAATAACCTTCCCAGATCGGAGGCGGACACTTGTTATAGCTAATAGTCGGTTTCTTCCCAGTATCCTTCTTCTTTGGCTTGTCATCTTGAAAAGCTTCCATACCTGCAACAGTCGGATAAATTCGATCAATAAGATAATCAGAACTAGAATAACTCTATAATAATCGTCTGATCCACTCATTTTCTATTTTTTCGGTTTCTAACTCTTGTTTCCACTTTGCACTTTCTTCAATGTAGATATTGATAGCTTTTTGCTTTGTCATCATCACAGCATTCATCATGGTTAATGCTTGTTCTCTTTCAGAATTTGTCTTTTGAAGACCAGTTACTGTTCTGTTCAGTACATCGTAAGATTCCTTCACGTAATTGAGAATGAACAGTAATTGTTCCTTCATCTTCTCAAGCTCAGCTAACTTTTCATCTTTTGCAGCACATTCTTTGCAAGGTTCCAAACACTTCAAGCAACGCTTGATAACTTCCACAATCTTTTCTACTTCAATAATCTTCTCAATTTCAACAACTTTTTCTCCTTCAATCACTTTTTCTGTATCAACAATCTCTTCAGCAACACTATTAAATTCTTCATTTTGAACAATTTCATCTTGTTGAGCAACACTTTCAGACTTCACCTGTTTTTGCTCTTTTGCTGCTCTTCTCTCCTTCAGCTTTTCCAAGCGATCTGCAAAATAAAAATGAAAACTTTCAGGAGAGAGATGAGATTTTGCAACATTAATATGTTTTTCTTCTTCATCATCACTACTGTCATCAGTTGGTGATTGATCAAACTCTACTGATTTGTCAGAATTATCACCCGAAGAACCAGAATCAGATGGTGTTTGATAAAAAACAATTTCTTTTTCTGAACTTTCATCTGAACTTAAAGAGCTTTCATCTGATGAACTAGACTTTTCTTCTTCATTCTTTACACTAACGCCAATAGAATTCATCCACTCGGTAAACATATCTGGTTCTTTCACAATTTTAGCAATGAAAGCTTTAAACTCTCCTTTCTCATCCACAAACATATCCCAGCTAAAACCTTCAGGTAATCTTTCATCATCTTGATTGATTAAGCAAGCTTTGCTGTTGGATGAAATATATTTGTTCCAGCTAAAATTTTCTTGATTTACCAAACATGCTCTCTTTGAATCTTCTATCACTTTTCTACCATGAGCCACTTGTGGTTCTTGTTGTTGTTGTTGTTGTTGTTGACTAACATGTTGATATATGGCTTTCCGGTAGTAATCATCTTTTCCGAATGGATTCTTTGCCTCACTTTCTTCCCTATTCTTGCATTCCCTCTTGAAATGACCTTTCTCCCTGCATCGAAAACAAGTAACTTTAGATTTATCAAAACCTAAAGTAGAAACATGTGCATCAAGAAAATCATTTCTTCCAGTAATCAATTTGAACTTTTCTGCTCTTCTTAGGACACTAGCTAGACACCATTTGATGTCCATGAGCTCCATCTCTTCAGCGTATCTGATCGTAATCCTCTTTTGTTAGCATAGGATTTCCGATCTTCCCTGCAACCAAACCTTCATAGGATAGTAGCACGGAACCAAGTAATGACATGTGATCTTTCGTAACTTCTTCAGAGAAACTTTGACCATCAGGAAGATTCAAAGCAATGTTGCATTGTATCACACAACCATTTTCAGTTTTTGAGCTTTGAGAGTGAAAACTTGATGTTGAACTCTTAGAATTCACACTTGGGTATGAAGAAAATCCACTGCTGTTGTTAGAACCTTGATCAACATTTTCTGATGAATTTCCAGCACTAAAAGCAGTTTGTATTTTCGGGCTTCTTTCAACTTCTGGAATACTGTCTTTGTAATACATTTTCACGTCTTGTTGACCACTCGGATTGTTCATCCTCGCAATCTTTTGCTATTCCAGATCTTGACCCTCAATCTTCTAGATGAACTGAGAAATTGTCAAACCATCATATTCTCCAGTGTTTTTTAAGATCATTAAATATGTACCCCACTCTTTCTGAGGTAAAGCGTCAGCTAACTTGTCAACCCATTCCTCTCGATCTTTGGTTATGCTTAACATAGACATAGATCGCACTAAGTGGCAATATCATTCAATCAATTTCTTTGTATCTTCTCCAGGCAAACTACTGAAAAGATCAAATTCCTTTTTAAGCAGTGCCTTTTTGCTCTTAATCATCTTCTCACTTCCCTCAAATTTGATTCTAAGAGCATCCCAAATTGATTTTGAAGTTTTGTCATGCTGAAGCAAAATAAAGATGTCTTCTTTAATGGCTTGCTGAAGTAGACTGATCATCATTTTTTCAGCTTTGTACATGTCACATTCTTGATCGCTAAATTCTGAAATCGTTTTTCAACTTGCAGTTCAGTACGTGGTAAAACATACTTCTTCAGAATACACTCCCAAGATCTTAGATGGTTAGCTTGAACCCAGTTTTCAAACCTATCTTTCCATCCGTAATACTCCTCTATACTCATTAGCTTCGGGGGTTTTTGTAAAGTTCCGGTTTCGTTTTCTAAGTTCATGTTCTGAGCAATGGAAGCCGGAGTAGTCGGGGATGTTGCGAACACGTTGTAAAACTCTTCACTCATGATTTAGTAACACGTTTTTCAAAAAACAGCACACTTCAAGCGAAATATCCAATTCAAGCGAAATATGTCTTCAAGCGAAATCACCTGAAACAACAACTTCAAGCGGAATTAAGTTTTTCAAGCGAAATAAGAAGTTTACTTTCAAGCGAAATAATATTTGGAACGAAATCACTGCTTCCGCTTGAAATTTTCAAGTGGAATATCACTTTCGAGCGGAATCAGACAATGTTTAAGCGGAATAACAGATTTCGCTTGAAACTTTTCAAGCAAAATAACGTATTTGAAGCGGAATTAAATGTGTATGTTCAAGCAAAATTAGAATGTAGGTCCAATTTAGTCATTTTTAAGCAGAATTTTGGTCTGATTCTTTCAAAGCTTTGTTAAAACACACTTTTACATAATCTGTGAGAAAATTGGCCGATTTTAACCGTGCAAACTTGTTAATTTTGAAAAGAAGGTGTAGAAAACAGAAATTTCGAGCTGAATCGGTAAGAACTCCTCCTCCTGAGCTCTGATACCAGATGTAGGATCGTGCTTTGACCCGAATGAGTCGTTCAGAGAAGTTTTAATCTGTTTCAGATGCGGAAAATAAGAAACAGGCTTAGACACATCTTGAATTTCACTTTAAGCACTCTTCTGATTGATTTAACAACGATTACATGCAGAAATCACACCGGCAGCACCTCGGTATGAGAATCAAGAACTGTTACAAATGATTTCGCTCGAAGACTATATATAGGGATTTGATTCCGCTTGAAACAACTTCAAGCGGAATAAGAAAGTTATTGATTCCGCTTGAAACAACACAATACACATTCAAGCGGAATCACCTAGTTCAAGCGAAATCAACTTCTATTTCAACCTAATCTCCTATTTTCTCGAACAACGTGCCCTGATCTAATCAAACTAGTACAAGACTCGATACAAGACCAAGTCGACAGATGCATGCACTAACAACATGTCAGGTTACAAAAAGATTATAACAGTGGCTTAACACATGTTATACATTCCAAAATGTGCAAAACAAATGACCCGTTTCATATTATATATTCCAAAATTACCGGTACATGTGTTACCATAAATGGCTCGTTTCATATTACACGTTACATACTAACTTGTACATTTATTACTTGTACAAGTTTTACGCTCAGTATCCACATTATCGGATATTTTAAACATCAACAAAAATAAAATAGATATTACTTGTTTTTTTTAATTAACAAAAGGTTAACACACGTTATATATCATTCTAACAGGGGCTTAACATATGTTATACATGAACACATGTCAGGTTACATCATGGTGTTCTGTTACAGCATGAACCACCAACACATGTTATAAATGAACGAAGACTTCTTTCCCAAAGGATGTGACTTATTCAATGTCCCCGCATTAACGTCGCCTACATCTGTCCAGCTTGTCAATTGAATATCTTTTATGGATCTGTTTCTTTAAATCAACACGTGTTATATATCATTCTAACAGGTGCTTAACACATGTTATGGGTCTGTCTCTGTAAATCAAGCAACCCAACAAAAAAAAAACAATTATGTTAAGATCAAAAGCCCCAAACAAGCAACCAAACCAACAAATAAACCCCTTAAAAATCTCATCCTAAAGTTTTGGATTTATTTAAAATACATGAACATTAACCATTACTAGAACACGCATTAACTTCGCCTACATCCATCCAGCTTGTCAATTGAATATCTTTAGGGTTTGTTTCTGTAAATCAACACACGTTATATAACATTCTAACAGGAGGGCTTAACACATGTTATGGGCCTGAGTCTGTGAATCAAGCAACCCAAGAAAAAAACACTTACTGTTCAGATCAAAAACCCAAACAAGCAACCCAAACCAACAAAAAAAAACAGCTACTGTTAAGATTAAAAGCCCCTAACAAACAACCAAACCAACAAAAAAAACCCCTTCAAAATCTCATCCTAAAGTTTTTGATTTATTTAAAATACATGAATATTAAGCATTACTAAAACACTTTTAGCACACAAAAACATATTAACAACCATTTCAACAAAAAATCAAGTGTGAAATGATATTTCAAGAACACTTACCGGATCTATAACCGTCCGATGAACACGAAGAAGATCTTCAAACCTTCTTCTCACACACACACACACTCGTGCATGTGTCTTTGTGATAAAGATTGTTGTTTCTCTATCTAAAACATCAACTTTCTCTCTCTAAAAACATTCATCTTGTCATCGTTCTCTCTCGAAAACAACATACTTCAAACTTCTTCTCTCTCACACACTTGTATGTGTGTTCTTGGTGTTATAGATGAACATGATGAAGATTGTTGTTTCTCTCTCTAAAACAAAAAAAAATCATCTCTCTAAAAACTTGTGTCCTGCCATCATTCTCTCTCTAAAAGATCTGGGATTAGTGTTTGTTGAGATCACTTTTAGATCTGGGATTAGTGTTTCTTGGAATCTTGAAGGTAGATATTTGAATTCTTAAATGAGATCATCTTCTTCTTGTTCTTTTTCACGTTTGTGGGGTGGGGGAGGAAAGAGAAAGAGGTAAGAGAAAGAGTTAGTGATTTGATGGTAATGCATAGGGAAGTGAAGTGGAGTGGGTTATTTTCAATGGTCAAAAAGCCCCCTTTTCACTACCCAAATTGCCCTTGCAGTTGTACTAGACAAAATATAAGAATTATTTTAAATCTAATAATTACCCAAAAAAGTAGAGCCATTGATCAAACACAATCAATGGATGAGGTTGGGTTTCCAAGGTTTTCTCAAAAAGATGGGGTTTTCCATATAACCCAACCCTATATATATATATATATATATATATATATATATATATATATATAGGGAGAAGATCATGCGAGAACCACCTCTTATTGTGAGAACCGCGAGAACCAATGTGAACACAACCAAAAATGCCTAAAAATAGCTAAAAATCACACAAAAAAAATTAATATTTTTTATATAAAAATCACTACTTTTCGAAGCAAAAAAAAAATTAAATTTTTTTTTTTGCCACTAAAAGTAGCAATTTGAGCATAAAAAATATTTAAAAAAAATTTTAGATTTTTTTTTTTGATTTTTTTAGATTTTTATAGGTTTTTTGGGGGTTTAGTTTTTAGCATTTTAGCTTGGGGGGGGGGGGGTGGGGGTTAGGTTTCTTTAGGTTTTTTTAGCTATTTTAGGTTGTGTTCACATTGATTCTCGCGGTTCTCGCAATAAATAGAGTTCTCGCATGAGCCCCTCCCTATATATATATATATATATAGGGAGAAGATCATGCGACAACCACCTCTTATTGCGAGAACTTCGAAAACCAATGTGAACACAACCAAAAATGCCTAAAAATAGCTAAAAATCACACAAATTTTTTTTAATATTTTTTATATAAAAATCGCTACTTTTCGAAGCCAAAATAAATTAAAAAAATTTTTTTTTCCACTAAAAGTAGCGATTTGAGCATAAAAATATTAAAAAAAAAACTTTTAGATTTTTTTTAGATTTTTTTAGGTTTTTTGGGGGTTTAGTTTTTAGCATTTTAGCATTTTAGCTTGGGGGAGGGGGGGGGGTTTAGGTTTTTGGGGGAGGGGGGAGGGGGGTTTAGGTTTTTTTTTTTTTTTTTTTTTTTGGGGGGGGTTAGGTTTTTTTTTAGGTTTTTTGAGGGTTTTAGTTTTTAGCATTTAGCTTGGGGGGGGGGGTTAGGTTTGTTTAGGTTTTTTTTTTTAGGTTTTTTAGCTATTTTAGGTTGTGTTCACATTGGTTCTCGCGGTTCTCGCAATAAATGGAGTTCTCGCATGAGCCCCTCCCTATATATATATATATATATATATATATATATATATATAGGGCAAGGATAAGTCGAAAACCCCCTTGAGTTAAAGAAACCCTAGAAACTCTATAATAACCATTGATTATTATAGATGGATGGCTAGGATGCAAGGATATGTTCTGTATTAATTTTTATTATTATTAAATAAGTATAGTACACTTGAAGGGAAAAATTGGAACAATCGTTACATTTATTAGTCTTCATCATTGCACTTTACTCCCCTACATTCAGAACACTACAGTACACTAACCCCAAAAATTCAAAAACCAAAATCCACACTCTCTCTCTCTCATCAAATGTAACAACCCGACTTTCCGAAGTCAAAGTAAAAGTAAAAGTCAGGTTGTTATTCAGGTCTGTCTTTTCTTGCTTAATTATTGTCTTGTACTCTCGAGATCCGATAATCGATATATTAGTTAACGCTACTTTCGACTACGATTTATTATTATATGAAGTAACAATGCGATAAACGCAACTAAACGCTATTTTACTAAACTCTATCACATCGCTACCGCATCGCAACACAAACCACAGCTTTAGGTATTGTTCTATGTGTGTGTTATTATGTGCCTTACTTGTGTGTGCCTTGTATATGTTTAAAGGTGTTATTCGCAAACGCAATCGTAATTCTATCGCAACGCAATCTCATCGCAAACTCTAAACGCAAATTTACTTACTTTTAAGCTTTTATGTGTTAGTTATGCTATTTGTGTAACTATTGTTTAATACTATCGCATTGCTTACTCGCAACTCGCTTAAATACAACGCAACGCTCAATACACGAAACGAAAGTCGGAAAACTAACTCGCGCAAGCCAACCGATCGAACGGCCATCCGACCCACTTAACCTACATCGCCTTTCTCCCTCTCACCTATAAATACCCCTCCTGTCACATCAACTATTCATTGATGTGACAGCCCTATCCGACCAGCACGCTTTCAGGCTCTTTTCTCTCGATTCCTCGCGATTCTTGTAAGTTTTCACTCTAAATCTTGTACTTCCATCATTAGCACACACTTTCTCATCATCTTCTCCATCAAATCACTACTATTCACCATGAAATCACCTGATTTGGGTTGTTTTAGGGTGACGTCACCTCGGGTTCTTATGAAAACTTAAGTGTGACCTCATCTCCTCAAGAACAGTTCGGATCTAAAGGATTTCTACATGTTTTTACACTGATTTCGTCTAAATCTAAACATTTTCCAACTGATTTCAAACTTTTCTTCAACATTCTTCACTTTTTACTCAAAACTGTTAGAATCTGGACTCAATCAGGCTTTCTACTCATTCTCTCATGAAGAGCCGGTCTGAGAATGGATTCTACCGAAGAAGACGACCGATTCTCGGGTTGAACATGAAACTCCGTCAAGAATAATTAAGTCTGATCGAATGGGGTGATTCCCATCCGATCGACTGAGTTGGACTTGGCATGGTTTCCAATGTTTAACACGTCGTCACGCCGTCTCCGTTGAACCATAAAACTTTTAACTTAGAAAGATTCCACAAACTTTCAAAACATCAGTTCGCCGATCAAATAGCCATCCGATCGGATGACCATCCGATCGAATAACTATTCGACCAGGTGACCACCCTTCATAAATTCAACACTTGAAGTTTTGAGAAACTTCAATGAATATCAGCTTTTTAAACTATACTACAACGAAAACTTCAAAATTTCAAACATTTTACAAATACACCTCCTCAATCGAATGACCAACCGACCGAATGGTCATCCGTCCGGATGACCACCCGTCCGGACGGTCATCCGATCGAACCACAATCCGATCTCTTATCTCACTCGACACACTGTTTCACGCTGTTCAACGCTTACAACACGTTCTGTGATCAGGCTAATTTCCCACGCGCTCCCTTCAATCTAAGATCGTGTTTATTTACTAAATACAGACTGTGAGTATGCTCGAACCCTTTTCGCTTTACGCACTTTTGGGTGTTATATATGTTACCTATATCAAATCACATCAACACACAACGCAAACACTTTTATACGCTAACCGCTCTCGCATGTTATACGTGTTTTCGATGAATGCTTGTATGTTATGTTTACACAGTGATTGTTGCCTGACACCTTAGCAGCGATAGTACTATAGTTTGGACTCAGCACCTGTCGTGGACAGGGGTTGTTAAGGGTTTTACTTCACAAGGTCACAGTGGTGATAATGTGTTGCGCATTCTACAACTCGCAGTCATGTCGGTTGCCTATGTCATTGTCGATAGCTTACTTGCTTCACATTTCTACGTGTTACATGCTGGTTATGCGTAAATCGCTTTCGCTATACTATATGCTATTAAACTTGTGTACCCACCTTTACATTATGTATATTTACTTTATTTTGACGTATGTGGCAGGCGTCTAGGATGCTATGCTTGCTGATCTTTTGTGGAATCAAGATAGGCAGTCTAGAAACTACATTAATTAAATCTAGATTGTCGAACTTGCTTTGTTTGAGAGAAACTCATTGTCTGTAATAATTACTTGTCGAATATTTGTTGATTGGTATGGGATAATTGACCTTAAAAATATTGGTAACATTTAGTTGTTATGGATCTCTTGAGCAATCTGGTTCGCCTTATGCCACGCCCCGATGTTTCCGCCATCGGTCAGGGTGTGACATCAAAAAACAACTATCTACATTCATTTACTCATACTTCCTCCTGTACACATATACCCATACAAACATATCTCACTCAAAGAAACACAATACTGAGAAAAAAATCATTTCAAAGATACTCCCCTATCTCTCCTCCTTCATCAGTTTAGACGAAAACATTGCATCTATTTTTCCAGCAATTGCCGACGATTTAGTGTTGAGAGGAACAAGTAGATGGTGTAGGGTTGCAAGCAAAATGAGCTCAATGAAAAAAAAAAGGTTTCTTGTTAGTTTGTTGTGAACATAGTTAAAATTTACGGTTGTTATGTTATTTTTTGTTTTTTTATTTTACATCCATGTCAAGAAAGAATAAAAATGTTGTAACATATAAATCGGGTGTCCATATAGGTATGTAACCCATGTTACGCATTTCCTTCCCAGATTTTTGTGTTACATATGGAAACCTTGTCGCATCCGTATTTGGCAAAAAAAATAGTGTAGCTAATTAATACGTAGACATGTATACGTAACATTAATTGTTGTCACATAGTTACACATTATTACCGGTTTTAAAGGTGTGTAACAGATTTTACATGTTACACTAAGTTGTTGGTACATTAACCTTGCCACATAATTATGAATCTGTTCAACTATTTTAAAAAGTGTAGCAATTTTAAGATGTAAAAGACAAAAGGTAACGGTGTTTAAGAAGACTTTTTTACATCTTTTCTATACAAGGTGTAAGAGTGAAGTTTCAAATGGAAATAAGAGTGAAATCGATGAAGAAGGAAATGAGGATAGTAAAACAAATGTTGTAGTAAGTATTACGCCACATATTGTAACAACTGTCACTAAAATCCATAATTAGGATGGTAATTAGCTATTAAGGAAACCCTAATTAAGAAACCCAAGTAATTCTGCACTAACCCTAAAATTTCCAGAACAAACGGAATCAGGATCAGGGCCCCTAAAACTCAAGGGGGGATAAACCCTAGCCAACGATTATCTTCATAACTTTCAATCAAAATCGAATTCGATAAAATTGTCAACACAGCAAGCCTAGTTACACACGTAGCTACCCTATGAACATAGGTTACCACTCGCGTAGCGCGACGCCTATAGGGGGTACCCCTCGCGCTATGCGACGGTGTCAAATTTCGGGTATAAATAGAGGGGGTTGGGACTTGAATTCTGTCTTTGGAACGACGTAAATCCGAGTTACGTAGATCAAGTTATCACAGAAACAGTCCAACACACACACACAATTATCGAAACGCTGCCGCAATCAGGGTAATAACTCGATCGCTATTACGATTCAACGTCCGATCGATTATAACTATCCAACGATAGTCCGGGTGCTGCTCAATTGAGCTTGTACTTTGATTATTCGTCGTGATTTCGACTTGAATATTAGAGTGCTGTTCGAATTCGGACTATGCTCTGTTATTCGTTGTGAATCCGATTGAATTATCGAGTATTGCACTGATTAATCGTTGTGAAGGTTTAATCTCGTGAATTGACGTAATTGCTGTATTAGTTACTAACCTGTGTGTGTGCATTGTGTTAAATTAGGTTTAAGCAAGGCTAATCAGTAGGCTTATATCTATTGCTCGTTAATCTGCAATGTGAGTCATTCTTCTTTTTAAATTGTTTTCTCACAGTTTGTGAGTAAGTATTACAATACCTCAAATTATTTTCAAGGTTATAATTACAGGGATTAAGTCTTTGTAATCACCAATTTACAGCTGGTATGTGGGGTATTGTGCACATTACTGTTATTATCACTCTATGTGAGTGAATATTACTCTATGTGAGTTATTATTACTCTGTGTGAGTACACCGTCACTATTAGGGCAACGGGACCCAATAGTGGTATGACCACAGTCACAGAAATGAATCGAGTGACAAATACCCATTCTTGATAATTGGTTGATAGAAACATTGTAATCGCTCTTAATACTGTAAATTATAACTAACGGGTCGTTTTAGAAAACAGAATGATTCACTCAGTATTTCCCCGCTGACAAAACCTTTTTCAAACATGTTTCAGGTGATCTGTGTGATCCAGGAAAAGTGCAGTAAAGCACTATCAAGCTCAGAGAAGTGGCTCAGTGTAAATAAACCAATAAAACGTGTTTTGAAAAATAAAGATTTCTGTGTGAAATCCACTTATTTTAAATTATGGGATTTATCCCTTAAACTTGGTGTAATATATTAAACGAGCATTTTACGGTGAAAAGATCCTGTTGTAAAAAGACTTCCGCTGCCGCATAAACTAAATACCACGGGAACTGCCTCGCGGGCCCCGACTCCGTCCAGGGTGGGTCGGGGGCCGTGACAGCGAAGGTGGTATCAGAGCTAATAATTAAATTGAGCCACTGATCGAGCCACTGATTAAGCCTAAATTAAGTATTTGGACAATGCTTAATTTTACTAATTATTATTCGGTGATTATATGTTTTATTAACTGGCTATTTTTAGTTACAGTATGGGTAAGCAAAAGCTGTCTGCTATCTACCACAAACTAGATGTGGCATCTTCTTCTAGAAACCCAGTAAACCTAGAAGAAGGAATCTTTGTCCGCAAGGCAAACTATGAGAATCCACTTTCCCCAGAGAAAAGGGATTCGATACTTAAAAAGAGTCAGGAGACAAAGAAACCCCGAACCAAGAGAGTTAGGTTTAACCCAGAAGTCCAAGAGTTGGGTAATAGTACACCTTGGGAAGATAAAATAGACGGGAAATGGGCAAATCTCTATATGCTAGCTACTGTAGCAGAAAATACTAATCTCTAAATATCCGATAAGTTGGGTCTAGTAAGAGAAATCACAATCCCGTAAATAAATAAAATCACAGTGTGTTTATTTCCGTTATTTCTGTACAAAAAGTAATATGCAATAAAACTTCAGTGTTTGTTTGTTAAACTTTGTTCCAAAGTTTTAACATTACATTTTGCATATATACTATGCAGCATGAATGAGATGTCGGAAGCCTTCCAGAATCTCAACTTATATCCAGTGCCTATCGAAGTCTCTCACGACTTTACTGGTTACATTGCTGACATAGAAGAACCTGTGGAATTCAAAGCTCCACCGCTGGAAAAAGCCAAACCTAAAAAGAAGAGAAGATACGTAGGGTGGAGGAAAGTGCGCCGTAGGAAACCTGCCACTAGGAGACTCCCTAAAATAGAAAATCCTGTGATCATGAACAAGGGAAAGGAAATAGAAACTGGAGAAGGTTCGAAATCACCTGAAAAGGAAATAGGAATAGATCTGAAACAAAAGGGAATAGAGATTGGCGAAAGCTCTAAACAGTCTGAGGAAATCACATTCCAGGACGAAATAGATCGCCTACTGGAAAATTGTGATGTTTTAGAGCCTATCAATGATAATCTCTTCTCTTACCCAGCTACAGTTCAATTCCCACTAAAACTAGGACCAGCTATTCCAGACCCACTAGTTCATACAAGACCATTAGGCCAAATGGAGGAATGGTGGACCAACGACTGGCAATTCCAAAACATAGTCAATAGTCCTTATAGCTTCCTTCCACAATTTGACCCAGAACCACTCCCAAATCCTCCCATGAGTAATGAAAACCTAGCTGAACTTTGTCAGTTCGGTGAAGAACTGATAGGTACAGGTAATAGGATCAGGGAAATGGGAGAGCATCTAACTTGGAAGTACGATGAAAGGGAGCATCGTTACTAGAACCGTCAGTTAAACCACAGAAAGCCGTATTGTATGATAGTAACTTAAAATTCTGTAAAATGGGCAATAAAACTCTGTAAGATACGGTGTGTATGGATGCATATACAATATACTAACAAAGTAAAAGTCGAGAAATCGACAATTTTGGTTATACTCGTATGATGTGATAATCTATGTGTATCTATGTGAATTTTGTCATTGAAAGGTTAGACACTAATAATTTTACCAATTAGCTGATGGAAAATGCTAACAATGAACCAATTAATGAAGTAAATCAATCTGAGCAAGAACAGGAAGATCAATATATAACTCGACAAGATATCGAGCACTTTATCGCCCAAGGGATAGCTCATGCTATTCCAGAAATTGTAGCTGCTGTTCAGAAACCTGCCGAACCACAATTAATTCCTAGTAAACGTATTTCAGACGATAACGGCAGTAACAACATAAATGGAGGCGGCAATCATGACGATCATGATCCGCAGCAGGCCCCACTCCCTAAAAGAATGAAAGCTGCAACGCCTGGTTGCACTTATAAAGAATTTCTTGCTTGCAAACCCGCTGAATTTGCAGGTAACGAAGGGGCAACTGCAACACTGCGTTGGTTAGAGAAAACCGAAGCAGTAATCGCAATAAGCAAATGTGCCAAAGAGGATCAGGTGATGTATGCATCAAATCTGTTCAAAGAAGGAGCACTCGAATGGTGGAACACGGTCCTCCAGGCAAAAGAAAGAAGGATAGCCTATGCCATAGGTTGGGAAGAATTTAAGAGTTTGGTAGAAAGAAAATTCTGTCCCGAATACGAGAAGGAACAGATGGCAAACAAGTTCCTAAGTCATCGTATGCTAGGAGTAGATTGTCGGGGATATACTTCGACATTCTTTGAATACGCAAGAGTAGTGCCATCACTGGCTTCGCCAGAACCGGTACTTATTTCTCGTTACATCTGGGGTTTAATTAGTGAAATCCGAAATATCGTTAAAGCTGCGAGACCTCGTACTATTGATGATGCTGTAGAATTAGCTAATACCCTAACAGATGAATTGGTACGCACAAGAGAGGAAGATCGCAAGAAGGAATTAGCTCAAAAGATTACCCAAGGATTTCGTATGGGTAATGTCAAGAAAAGAGGAACTGGGCAATCCTCCTCATCTCCTTTCTGCAAAATTTGCAAAAAGAAGCATTATGGACAATGCAACATGGTTTGCAATTTTTGCAAAATGAAAGGACATAGGGAAGAAGACTGCAGGAAGAAAACAAAAGTTTGTTATAATTGCAGAGAAAGAGGTCATTTTCAATCTGAATGTCCTAAGCTAGCTAAACCTGTAGTTAACCAAGCCAAACCCACGGAAGGAACAACCAAGAAAAATGCTCGTGCATTCCAGCTAACCACTCAAGAGGCCGAACTCATTCCAGATGTGATAGCTGGTACGTTCTTAGTTCACAACGTATTTGCAAAAGTATTATTTGACTCTGGTGCGAACCAAAGTTTTATAAATACTTTATTTTGCCAAGATCTTAAGTTACCATTAACCACTCTTAGGCAAAACTTCACAGTAGAAACCGCAGAAGGAAATTCTGTAAAAATAGATAAAATCTGGCAAGAAGGAAAAATAGAATTATTAGGCCATAAGTTTTCTGCAAATTTGTTACCAATGAATTTAGCAGGATTCGATGTAGTATTAGGAATGGATTGGTTAATAGCCAACCATGCACGAATCCTATGTGACAAAAATGCTGTAGAAATTCAAACACCTACAGGAGAAGTAATTTTAATTACTGGAGATAAACCTCGAAAGCCACTGAAATTTATCTCAGTAATGAAATTGGCTAGTTATTCGAGAAAACAGGAAATGGTGTATATGATTTCAGTAATCATTAACACTAAGGATAAGGAACTTCAGGACATCCCGGTAGTGTCAGAATACCCAGACGTTTTTCCAGAAGAATTACCTGGATTACCACCTGATAGGGAAGTAGAGTTTAGAATTCATTTAATTCCAGGTACTGCACCCATAGCTAAAGCACCTTATAGATTAGCACCTACCGAAATGCTAGAATTGAAAAAGCAATTAGAAGAATTATTAAGCAAAGGATTCATACAACCTAGTTCATCCCCTTGGGGTGCACCAATACTGTTTGTGAAAAAGAAAGATGGATCGATGAGAATGTGTATCGATTATAGAGAATTGAATAAGGTTACGATTAAGAATCGATACCCACTACCTAGGATTGATGATCTTTTTGATCAATTGCAAGGAGCTAGGTATTTCTCCAAGATAGATTTAAGATCTGGATATCATCAGTTGAAGGTACAAGAAGAAGACATACCTAAAACTGCTTTCAGAACTAGGTATGGTCATTATGAGTTTACAGTCATGCCCTTTGGATTAACGAATGCCCCAGCAGCATTCATAAACATGATGAATCGAATCTGTAAACCATACTTGGATAAATTTGTGATCGTTTTCATCGACGATATACTTATTTACTCCAAAAGCCAAAAAGAACATTGTGAGCATTTACATGTTCTCTTAACTTTGTTAAGAAACGAAAGGCTTTATGCCAAATTCTCGAAATGTGAATTTTGGCTGCAAGAAGTACAATTCTTAGGTCATGTGGTAAATCACGAAGGTATCCATGTAGATCCTGCTAAGATAGACGCAATTACGAAGTGGAAAGTTCCACAAACAGCTATGGAAATAAGAAGTTTTCTAGGCTTAGCTGGATACTATAGACGATTTATCAAAGATTTTTCCAAGATAGCCATACCATTAACTAAGTTAACCTGTAAAGCTTCTAAGTTTGAATGGGGACCTAGACAAGAAGAAGCCTTTAAGATTTTAAAGCATAGGTTGACGAATACACCAATCTTAGCTTTACCCGAAGGAACAGAAGACTTTGAAGTATATTGTGATGCTTCAAAATTAGGATACGGATGTGTGTTAATGCAACGCAAGAAGGTAATTGCGTATGCTTCTAGACAACTGAAAAAGCACGAAGAAAATTATACGACTCATGATCTAGAATTAGGAGCCATAATTTTTGCCCTTAAGATATGGAGACATTATCGGTATGGAAGTAAGTTTACTGTTTATACAGATCATAAGAGTCTAAGATATATATTTGGGCAAAAAGAATTAAACATGAGGCAAAGAAGATGGATGGAGATGCTAAGCGATTACGACTGTGATATCCAATATCACGAAGGAAAGGCAAATGTAGTTGCAGATGCCTTAAGTCGTAAGTACCATGAGAAACAGAAACGAGTCCGTGCTCTGAGATTAAATCTACAAGTAGATTTAATGGCACAAATCAAAGAAGTTCAGAAAACAGCAATCCAAGATGATGCTGAAGGAATGAAAGGTTACTTAAAAGAACTAGAACAAGGAAATGATGAAATTTGGAAATTCCATAAGAAGCGAATTTGGGTACCTAAGCAAGGAGAATTAAGAAATAAGATCTTAGAAGAAGCTCATAAATCTAGGTATACCATGCACCCAGGAAACAATAAGATGTACCAAGATTTAAGAAATAATTTCTGGTGGATAGGAATGAAAAAGGATATAGCCGAATATGTATCCAAGTGTTTAACTTGTTCACAAGTTAAGGCTGAACACCAGAAACCTTCAGGACTACTACAACAATTAGAAATGCCTGTATGGAAATGGGAACTTATAACAATGGACTTTGTTACAAAGTTACCCAAAACCAAAAGAGGTAATGATGCGATTTGGGTAATCGTAGACCGATTAACCAAGTCAGCTCATTTCCTACCAATGAAAGAAACCTTTAGCATGGAAAGGTTAGCACAACTCTACGTGGACGAGGTAGTATCCCTACATGGAGTCCCGCTCTCCATTGTATCGGATAGAGATAGTCGTTTTACATCTCATTTATGGACAAGTTTTCAGAAAGCAATGGGAACTCGACTAAATCTAAGTACTGCATATCATCCACAAACAGACGGACAGAGTGAAAGGACAATACAAACTCTAGAGGACATGCTCCGAGCATGTGTAATTGACTTTGGTGGTAATTGGGATAGCCATTTGCCATTAATTGAATTCTCCTATAACAATAGTTATCATTCAAGCATCGAAGCTGCACCATTTGAAGCACTATACGGACGTAAGTGCAGAACTCCAGTATGTTGGGCAGAAATCGGAGAAAGTCAATTATCAGGTCCTGAAATAGTACAAGAAACTACTGATAAGATAACTCAAATCAAGGAAAGATTGAAAACGGCTCGAGATCGTCAGAAGAGCTATGCAGACAATCGTCGTAAGCCTTTAGAATTTCAAGTAGGAGATAAAGTACTTTTAAAATTTTCTCCTTGGAAAGGAGTAGTACGATTCGGAAAGAAAGGAAAGCTAAGTCCAAGGTACGTTGGACCATTCCCAGTGATTCAACGAATCGGACCAGTTGCTTATCGTTTACAACTACCAGAAGAATTGGCTGGAATACATGATGTATTTCATGTATCCAATCTCAAGAAATGTTTAGCAGATGCATCCCTGGTAGTACCTCTTCAAGATGTAGAGGTGAACGAAAAGTTGAAGTTTATAGAGAAACCACTACAGATCGAAGATAGAAAAGTCAAGTTTCTCAAACACAAACGATTGGTGTTGGTCAAAGTCAAATGGAATTCAAGGAGAGGACCAGAATACACTTGGGAACTGGAATCGGAAATAAAGCGAAAGTACCCTCATCTATTCCAGTAAATCTCGAGGACGAGATTTTTCTTAAGGTGGGGAGGATGTAACAACTGTCACTAAAATCCATAATTAGGATGGTAATTAGCTATTAAGGAAACCCTAATTAAGAAACCCAAGTAATTCTGCACTAACCCTAAAATTTCCAGAACAAACGGAATCAGGATCAGGGCCCCTAAAACTCATGGGGGGATAAACCCTAGCCAACGATTATCTTCATAACTTTCAATCAAAATCGAATTCGATAAAACTGTCAACACAGTAAGCCTAGTTACACACGTAGCTACCCTATGAACATAGGTTACCACTCGCGTAGCGCGACGCCTATAGGGGGTACCCCTCGCGCTACGCGACGGTGTCAAATTTCAGGTATAAATAGAGGGGGTTGGGACTTGAATTCTGTATTTGGAACGACGTAAATCCGAGTTACGTAGATCAAGTTATCACAGAAACAGTCCAACACACACACACAATTATCGAAACGCTGCCGCAATCAGGGTAATAACTCGATCGCTATTACGATTCAACGTCCGATCGATTATAACTATCCAACGATAGTCCGGGTGCTGCTCAATTGAGCTTGTACTTTGATTATTCGTCGTGATTTCGACTTGAATATTAGAGTGCTGTTCGAATTCGGACTATGCTCTGTTATTCGTTGTGAATCCGATTGAATTATCGAGTATTGCACTGATTAATCGTTGGGAAGGTTTAATCTCATGAATTGACGTAATTGCTGTATTAGTTACTAACCTGTGTGTGTGCATTGTGTTAAATTAGGTTTAAGCAAGGCTAATCAGTAGGCTTATATCTATTGCTCGTTAATCTGCAATGTGAGTCATTCTTCTTTTTAAATTGTTTTCTCACAGTTTGTAAGTAAGTATTACAATACCTCAAATTATTTTCAAGGTTATAATTACAGGGATTAAGTCTTTGTAATCATCAAATTACAGCTGGTATGTGGGGTATTGTGCACATTACTGTTATTATCACTCTATGTGAGTGAATATTACTCTATGTGAGTTATTATTACTCTGTGTGAGTACACCGTCACTATTAGGGAAACGGGACCCAATAGTGGTATGACCACAGTCACAGAAATGAATCGAGTGACAAATACCCATTCTTGATAATTGGTTGATAGAAACATTGTAATCGCTCTTAATACTGTAAATTATAACTAACGGGTCGTTTTAGAAAACAGAATGATTCACTCAGTATTTCCCCACTGAAAAAACCTTTTTCAAACATGTTTCAGGTGATCTGTGTGATCCAGGAAAAGTGCAGTAAAGCACTATCAAGCTCAGAGAAGTGGCTCAGTGTAAATAAACCAATAAAACGTATTTTGAAAAATAAAGATTTCTGTGTGAAATCCACTTATTGTAAATTATGGGATTTATCCCTTAAACTTGGTGTAATATATTAAACGAGCATTTTACGGTGAAAAGATCCTGTTGTAAAAAGACTTCCGCTGCCGCATAAACTAAATACCACGGGAACTGCCTCGCGGGCCCCGACTCCGTCCAGGGTGGGTCGGGGGCCGTGACACATATGTTACTTTTACACCATCATATACCATATGAAAAAGGGTGCTAACACATGTGACATGAGCAGCACAGGTTCGTTGGATGTTGGAAGACCACAAACTTAATAAGGATAAGCAAATGAAGACCTTCACGAGAATGATCAGAAAATGATATTACATTTTTCCTTAAACAATCCAAAGAAAATGTAACATACATTCCTCTAAAAAAGCATGTTATTCACCTTTACATATGCGTGATTGAAAAAGTCGTTACGTGGTATATGTGACATGTGACCTGATATTAAAAAAATGTAAAGCAATGGCTAGTTACGTTAATATTGTTCAACAAATGTATGTAACAAAGTTTTGGCATGGGAATCTCGACTAGTTAAACAAGTTAATACCAAATTCATCGGACCTTAGTGGTTATGAGAGACCCATAAAAGTATTTTAAAGAACATACATCCAAAAACTTATAATGAAAAAAAGTATGTTACATGGATAGCGAGACACACGAACTAATGAAAAACAAAATGTCGCATAAATAGTGTGACATGTTACCTATTGAGAACTATGTTACGTTGACATTGTTAAAAAAATGTATACAAACAATGTGCTACATTGAATCTCTTGAACTATTTACTTGTAAGTTATTAAAATCTATTATGCGTAATATAGATAAAAATAAAATAAAAATGTAAGAAAAAATATGTAATTTCGTGGTTCATATCTAGTTTTTGACTTATGAACCTACTTCTATGACATAGATGAAACTATTCAGTGTTGCTTTTCACTTTATTACACTGACACATCTTAAAAAAAAAGTTGGCTGTGGTACTTTACATACCTGACACATTTGTACTCTTTCCTCTTCCTCTTTCTTTGTACTTCTAATTTTTTTAACATTTATTTCTAATTTAAGATGTAAATGCAGAAAAATTGTAAGACCCTAAAACGTTTTGATCAAAAAGACGCAGCGGAAATACGTACCATAAATTTCTTTCTTGAAATGTTCCTTTATACTTGAAAATAATTTAAAAACATCTTTATGTAAGGAACTACATCATTTACCTTTCATTAATATACCGATTATAACATACTAATACAGATTACATGACCACCCATTCCGTACAATCCATGTCTCTTTAACTCGATCTTCAATCACTTGCTCTTCATAATATTAATCCATAATTCTATATAACCTGCACTCATCACATGCATTCGTAACATTAGCACATATTATATATAAACAAGATTCATAATTATGGAGTCTCGTTACGTTATATCCCCGTATACTTTCCATTCCGATATCTTTCTAAATTCACGTATTTCATCTGGGTGTCTAATTCTTGGTGAGACTTCAATCATGTACATGTATTACATTTCAATCTCAAGGCACACTATTAGTAACGTCAATACTCAAACGTATTGAAACTATGCATACATACATACATTCCCCATTCTTTCATGGGCGATAAAACCTACTTCGTGCATACGTACATTCATACACACATACATACCTACATGAATACATACAAGCTTTATTCGTTTGTGTACATTCAATCCCATTTAATATATACGTACATATGTTCATATATGTATACTCATACATCTATTTACATACACCCGAAAACATACATGCACACATAAACACGTCTATACGTACATGCTTACATACTTACATATAGTTATATAATGCATATAACATAGTTAGATAGCCTTCACACAAGTTTGGAGTTGAAGAATGCGAAAAATATGAAAGAACCATCGATTGGCGCAAGAAGAAACCAATCTGGCGCAACCTTGTGTCAATTCTAGCGCAATACAGATGACAACAGTCAGGGGCGCAACCTTGCGCCTAGCTGCAACTTTCACCTTACCAAAGTTTTACAAATTTGGTCATAACTTTCTCATTTCTTGTCCGTTTTACGATCCATTTCTTCCCAGATGATCGTGTTTTGGTCCTTTATCATATGGACTCGAAATCCAACATCCGGATTAAGTAAATTCTTAACTTATAAGTTTTTGACTTAATATTCATTTATGAATTATTCGACCCGTTCATGTTTTTATCAAACAACTCATTTGTTTATACACAAAACTCACATGAACATGATAACTATAACAGTTTTACATTATCCAGAGTTCCGTACATGGGGTTTATGCACCCGATACCCGGTATGCGTTAAACTCATTGAATTATACGTAATTGAACTTTGTTAGTACAATTCCCATATGCCAAATGGTTTATCCATTTAATCATAACTCACAACCGATGTTGGACCGTGTTCCGACCCTGAATAGTCAGTAGAGAATGTTCATCTTCACGTACGAAGGCGGAATCAACGTAAATGAAGTTACAACAGCTTTCCTATTCAATTCCTTTCCTTTTATTGCTTTCTGATGTAAATTTGACAGAGTTTCACACCTAAAGCATACACACAGTTTCGCTCCAACGTACATCAACAACCTGATATAGTTTCGCTTATGGCTGCTATTTATAGACAGCATGGTTCCGCTTATACGACATGTCCGTATAAGCGAACCTATCACCTAAACCACATAAGCGAACCTATTAACTAACACATAAGCGAAACTAATTCAACATATGTTCAAATAAGCGAAACTATCAACATACAACCTATTTTTGACTTTCTAGCTCCTATGTTGACCTATCTTGACCTAAGACATGATGTAGACGAAGGCAACAGACATTCCATGCATCAAAAGACTCCCCCTTGGATGTTGACGTAGTCTTCAGCTCCAGAGTCTTCAGTCTTGGTCTTTTCTCCAACTCTCTGTCTTCTCATCAAAAGCATTCTTCTTTACAAGCTTCAGAATCACATCCTGACTCTAACTTCCATCTTCCCTTTGACTGTTGATCCAGACTCCCCCTTTCACAGACTCCCCCTCTCAATATGCTAGAGTTTGAGGTCTTAATCTGGTTCAAGCTTTGACATTTAGCTTCCGTTGGGAATAATGAAGTCAAACCTGTTACTCAACCAATAACATTACAAACTATCTTTCTAACAATAAATCACTAACACAAATTTAATCAGCTTTAGAAATCCACTCAAGTATTCAGGTCCAAATTAATGATCCTGATACTCAATTAATCTACCAAGTTCAATTTAATGACCTTGGTTGATCATTTTGACGAATCAAACTGATTTCGTAACAACATTTTCACATTTTCTAAAAACAATGTAACAAGCATCAACTTAATGAACTTGTTTTAACTGTGAAAACATATCAATCTCTGACAAAGTAAGCTCTCCTCATTCTTCAGCTCAGAACTTTCCTGCATCTGCTTCAATCTCCGAGAATCCAACAATCAACTCTCCACTTTGGTTTGTCAAAAATAAAGCAGAAATAAAATCTTTTTGGATTTTTTAAAGTGCTCTAAACTAAGAAATGAAATACAAAAAAAAACTTAAATTGCAGAAAATAAAGAAATCGAACTATATACAAAACTTATTTTTGGCGAGCGTGTCAGGGAATCATATCAGCTTTTCAGACAAATTACTAGTACCGTTAAGCTTTATTACATGCTCAGATTTAAACAATTCACTTCGATTGTCGATATACTGATCCATCTTAAATTCTCACACAGATTTCAATCTATTCAGGATACGATTTAGAAGACTTATGAACTTAGCTCAATTCATGTGTCCCACCTCTTGAATATACTCCCGTATCCAGAATCCCAATATTCAGTCTTACAGGTGAGTATACTACAATGATATCTGTACATAAATTAGGTATGCGAGGGCCGAGGGATCTCAGGTCGATACTTTCGTATGCGCAGAGAGATATCAGCTTCGACTTTTCAGTATGTCCCCATTAGAGGATCTTTTAGCTACAACAATAGCGACTATCAATTTTATTGTTTCATCTGCATGCTGAGGGTTTATGCTATGTTTCAAGCATTTGGAGAAAGTATTATCCAAGGACTAGGTCAGAACTTCCGTTCAGCAGAAGTCCCAGAATAATACCCCAGACATCATTGAGTATAAAAACCTAGTATATCAGAATACGAGACCTTTCAAACGAGATTTCAGGGTTTACCTATATATCCAAGTAGTGTTCCCCACGAATTTCGCAAATTTGAAATTTTAGGTTTATATCCCGAATAAATCTACTAAATGTGCGAAAACCTATCAACACATCATCAGTGAGACTGTTTAACTCATTTTGTCTTTACAATTCTTTAGCATACTGTAATTGTCTAGCTGATGTACTATCATTTTCCCTATATACACAAGCTCTTTTTCAGATTTTATCATGTTTTTGTATTTTTGCATTTTTTACTGTTTTTGTATTTTCTGAAAATATACTATATACAACTATCTATACTCCCCCTAAATACCTAAACACGTAAAAAATCAACAAACCATTGCAGATTGTTTCTCGTCTTCATCCGCAACAGTACTCTCATCAACGCTTAAAATTCCATCCAACACCGAAAGCAATTTCATACCGTTAAGTTTTAACAAATATTGAAACCGATTTTTATCAAAAGCTTTGGTATGCAAATCAGCTTTTTGTTCGTCAGTGTGGATCTTCTCAATTCGTATCAACTTTTTCTCGAAACAATCGCGAATAAAGTGATGACGAATCTCTATATATTTAGTTTTAGCGTGATGTACTGGATTCTTTGTTATATTTATTGCGGCCTCATTATCAACAAACAGAGGTGTGTTAAGAAACTGCAAACCGTAGTCGCGCATCTGTTGCTGTATCCACAGGATCTGAGAGCAGCAACTGCTAGCAGAAACGTACTCCGCTTCACATGTAGATAACGTCACAGATGTTTGTTTCTTACACTGCCAGGTAACCAATCTTGGTCCAAAGAACTGGCATCCTGCAGTTGTTGATTTGGTATTTACTTTGCAGCATCCGAAATCCGAATCGGAATACCCTTCGAGCGTAAAATCGCCTTTTCTAGGATACCATAACCCCAATGTGGGTGTTCCTTTCAAGTAGCGTAATATCCTCTTGATAATGATCATGTGCGAAGCTCTCGGGTTAGATTGATATCTTGCTGCGAGGCACGTTGGGTACATGATATCTGGACGTGAAGCAGTTAGATACATCAAAGAACCTATCATGGAATGGTAGAACGTTTCATCAGCCCTGTCTCCGGTGAGATCTGGGTGAATCCCATGATTTGTCGCAAGTGGGGTAGCAGCTGGAGTAGAACTTGACATTCCAAATTTCTCTAGAATATCATGCACGTACTTCGTCTAGTGAATGAAAATTCCCTCAGGTAGTTGTTCAACTTGTAGACCCAGAAAGAATTTCATCTCCCCCATTGATGACATCTCGAATTTTTGCTTCATCACCTGTTCGAAATCTTTGCACAATTTCCCATTCTTTGACCCAAAAATTATGTCGTCTACATAAATCTGAACTATCAGAAGATGTCCGTCGACCTCTTTAGTGAAGAGAGTGGCATCTACTTTTCCACGTATGAACTTGTTAGCGAGTAGGTGTTGAGACAAAGTCTCATACCAGGCTCTCGGTGCCTGATGTAGACCATACAACGCTTTGTCCAGCAGACAAAGTTTGTTCTTGTGGATTGGGTCAGTAAAGCCCGACGGCTGAACGACATAAACCTCCTCTTTAACCTTCCCATAAAGAAACGCTGATTTTACATCCAACTGATAAACATTGAAGTTCTTCCAAGACGCAAATGCAAGGAAAATTCTGATTGCCTCTAGTCGTGCTACAGGAGCATAGACTTCTGTAAAATCAATCCCCTCCTGTTGACTAAAGTCCTGAACAACAAGTCGAGCTTTGTTCCTTACAACCACTCCTCTATCGTCTCTCTTACACTTGAATACCCATTTCGTATTAATTTTCCTTTGACCATCCGGTAAATCCACTAACTTCCACACTCCCAACTTTTCAAACTGACTTAACTCTTCTTGCATTGCAATGACCCAAGAGTCTTCAGTAAGCGCCTCCTTGTAAGTTCTCGGTTCGACCTGCGAGATAAAACAACTTAATGAAAATTCAGTTTGTAAAGGTGCTACTGTAGAATAAAAACATGTTAAGCCCTGGTCTATTTGACGTCTTGTACGAACGCCTGAATGCAGTTCTCCTATGATCAACTCCTCTGGATGATAAGAAAGAGTTCGCGGCATCACTTCGCTTGGAACATCTACATTTCCCTCCAGATTAGTAACATTCTGTTCTGCATCTTGTTCACCAACTTGATTTGTTTGACTTGAAAACTGGATCTGCTCCCCCTCAGAGTCTGAATCACCATGATAAAAAAACTGGCATATTTTCAGCTTCTTGATTATCATTCACCTCCGACTGATTACCAGGAGCAACTTCATCATCATGTTCACCAGCATTGCTAGGACCTGCTTCATCATCATTTGAAGTTTCCCGAGGTCTTCTAGAATACTCCGCTGGGAACCTGAGCTGCGACTCATACTCTCGCAAAATATCCAGCTCATCAAAGAAATCTTCATCTTCCTCTGATTCTTCTCTCATGTCAAACGAATCCCAAAGTTTGTCATAATGATAACGCCATGAATCACCAGGATTCTGCGGCGGCATAGTGTGACCTTGACATTCAACATTCGCAGCTTCAATAATCCGCTTCTCACTTGGAATGAAGACACGTCGCAATGGATTGGCATAACCAACAAATATTCCCTCAATGCACTTCGGACCAAACTTTCCATTAGGCTCTATAACTGTACAGGGTGACCCGAACGGTTCTAGATACTTCAAATTCGGCTTGCGGTTATTGATTAGCTCAAAGCATGTCTTGTTGAACTTCTTGACAATGAGAACCCTGTTGAGCGTATAGCATGCGGCGGAAACAGCTTCAGCCCAGAAATTAATTGGTAATTTAGAATCTGCGAGCATAGTTCTAGCCGTCTCTATTAGCGTCCGATTTTTGCGTTCTGCGACTCCATTCTGTTGCGGAGTGTACGGAGCACTAAACTCATGCAGTATACCTCTTTCATCACAAAATTCTTCCATCTTACTGCTTTTGAATTCAGTACCATTATCACTTCTAATTCTACTAATAGGCCTCTGGTACAGATTCTCAATTCTTTTAAACAACCCCATTAAACTGTCAAACGTTTCATCTTTCGTTTTCAAGAAAGAAACCCATGAAAATCTGGAATAATCATCAGTCATGACCAAACAGTAGTAATCTCCTGTAATACTCTTAACGTTCACTGGACCAAACAAATCCATGTGAAGTCTTTCCAATGGTCTTGAAACTGAATTGACTTGCTTTGTAGGGTGTGACGTTTTCTTCTGCTTGCCTTTAACACAGCTTATGCACTCCCCTTCCAGATGAAAACCTTTGACATGAACTCCTGTAACTAAATCATTATGCACCAAATGATTCATTTTTCTAAGATGTATATGCCCGATCTTCCGGTGCCACAATCTTGATTCTTTCTCAGTTGCTCTGGACACGAAACAATGAGCCTGACCCGTGGTTGTAGTAGCTACGCTCATGTCCAACACGTACAGATCATTGACTCTTGGTGCCCTCATGATGATCCATTCCTCAGGTATCACAAATCCCGGTTTCAAGATCAAACATTCTTTGTCAGTGAAGTGAGTAGTATACATCCTGTCACAAATCTGGGAGATACTCAGCAGATTATTCTCCAGCTCAGCGATGTAATTAACTCTTTCAAACGTAATGATCCCATTGGATAACGTTTCTTCACCTATAATCTTTCCTCCTTGATTACCAGCGAAACCTACGTAACCACCATTAATGTTTCTCACATCATACAATAATGCAGTCTTCCCTGTCATATGTCTTGACGCTCCACTATCCATGATCCATCTGGATACAAGTTTTGGAAGATCCTGCACATAACAAATTTTGACTTAAACAACTTCAAGAAAGATGCCGATTCATGCTTCACGATCTAGGAAGCTCCGGCAATTCAAACTGTTTAGTCAAACATCGAGTCCACCCAGGCCTCATCAGCCTTAGGTGTAACCTTGACTCTCGCAATTTGAATTTTGAAATTTTCAGCCTTAAGAGGTGGGAAATTCACATCATAATCAACCGTAATTGATTCTTCAGACTTTTTCACCTCAGAAGTTGAAATTTTCTTCTCAATTTTTGGCTTCCAAACTTGTTGAGATAATGCAACCCTTTTGTAAAATTTGTCGTTTCTAGTTACCAACTTCTTTACGGGTTCAATTTTCACACTCTTTTTCTCAACAACGATTTGTGCTTTCCCCTTCACCTCAACTTTCTTCTGTTGAGTCTTCACAGTTTCAGTCTTAGGCTTCACGTTGGTACACTTTCGTGCAATGTGACCAACTTGATTACATCTAAAGCAAGTTCGAGTATCAGCCACTCGACTTGTGCCTTCAGACTGAGACTGAGAAGCTCTTTTCTCAAAGAACTCTTTGTTTGATTTTGAAAAAATTTCTTTTTCTTCATCAGCAAGTGAACTCGAACTGTTCACAAACTTTTTCTTCTCGGCAAACCTCTTGTTTGAAACATTTCTTTTCTGATACGATTTACCCCCTGATAACCACCCGACCAGTTGTTTCTGTTGTTATTGTGAAAACGCGATGGATTAACAGATTTCTTGTCGTAAACCTTTTCTTTCTCAAACCTCATTTTACTTTTCTTTTGACTCAGATTGTTCACCGCTGAGAACTCAACTTCGACCAATTTGAAAACATTTGTCAATTTTTTCATGTTTACATTCTCAATCGGAAACTCTGAATCCGAAAACAACTTATCCGAACCTAACATCTTGTACATGACAAGATTTGATTCTTCATTTAAGTTGTTCTTGGACTTTTGTTTCGGAATGTATTTGTCCAAGAAACACCCATCTTCCTCAGTAGTGTCACCATCCATTTTAAGCACATTTTCAACAACACCTTTTACAATATCATTTCGGACACTATCGTCATTGGAAGATGTGAACGTGACATCAATGTTCTCCGGAAGTTTAACTTCACTTTCTTCCTCAAGTTCAACCAACCCAGATTCCTTTTTCGTGTAATTATGTATAATCGAAGGTGGAACTTTGTGAAAACCCACCCCGGTTCCATCAGAATACACATCTTCGCCAGCTTTGTTTTTCCCGATGGGTTTGGGAACAATGTGCTGCAATACAAAGCTTGCGGAGCTATAGCTGTTAAGCTTCAACTGGATTCGCTCGTTTTCAATTTCAGCTTCTTGAACTTTAAGTTTCAAATTAGCGATTTCAGTTTCAATTTCGCTCTGATACCACTTGTTGGACCGTGTTCCGACCCTGAATAGTCAGTAGAGAATGTTCATCTTCACGTACGAAGGCGGAATCAACGTAAATGAAGTTACAACAGCTTTCCTATTCAATTCCTTTCCTTATTGCTTTCTGATGTAAATTTGACAGAGTTTCACACCTAAAGCATACACACAGTTTCGCTCCAATGTACATCAACAACCTGATATAGTTTCGCTTATGGCTGCTATTTATAGACAGCATGGTTCCGCTTATACAACATGTCCGTATAAGCGAACCTATCACCTAAACCACATAAGCGAACCTATTAACTGACACATAAGCGAAACTAATTCAACATATGTTCAAATAAGCGAAACTATCAACATACAACCTATTTTTGACTTTCTAGCTCCTATGTTGACCTATCTTGACCTAAGACATGATGTAGACGAAGTCAACAGACATTCCCTGCATCAACAACCGAGTCTTTAGATTGTTAACCCGCGTCTCCGTTTCTCGGTTAGCGCGCTTATATACAATCCTACCCATTACCCTGGTGTTATACCGAAGTCATTACTTATGCAACCATTCTGGTATACAATAAAATCTCATTTTGACCGTTTTGTTAACTTAGTGAAATCCATCGCTTTTATATAACCAAACCTTTAATACACTTATCATTTTGACCCGGATCCTAACATTTCCATTCTGTGTAAAACCCTACTTGATTTCAATTATCATAAATAAATAACTAGTACTTAACTTTACTTAAACAAATTAAGAAGTGATTCCAGAAATCACTTACCTTATGCATCCGTGTTCATATCCGCTTCCTTGCCTCCTCTTGACCCGTTAGCCTTTCGTGCTTGAGTCCATCTCGACATGATTCCTATACTTTCATGTCATCGAAATCACATTCTTATTAGCATACACAATTGTACATGTTAACGATCATATCAATTGCACATTTAATATTTGACTTTCATTAGTCAATTCTAACAAGCATAAGACATATACCTAAATTCACATCCTTTCAAACTCATATAATTCATCATGTCATTCCATATAACGAGTATTGATTTAACATGTACCACACGACTTCCTATAATCCTACCTTTACGACAACAAGTCAAATCATGCTTCTTATGCGTAGTCGACTTATCCTCATATAATTCGACTTATCCTCATATATATGTATCATCATATGAACTTTCGACTTATCCTCATATGATATGTAACATCATATATAATGTCAAATCATATGAACTTTCGACTTATCCTCATATATATGTAACATCATAATAGGCTATACAATTGACATTATATACAACTCCTACTCATGATGCAAATGTGCTCACAATCACATGATCATCTAGTGATATTAAGCATAATGTACAAGCCCTTAATGCATAGTCTTGACCAACACATACATTCAACCGAATTCTTGTATGAGTTCCATCTAAAGTACATTCTTTAAGTTAGTATACTACTAATTACATCATTACCTTATCTCGTTCATATATATTAAGCTATTTCATACAATTTCGCATCCTAATTTCGCTTAGACATTTCATCATACACTTAGTGTGCATACTACTTTCTAAGCACAATATACAACTAATTTATGCATAATCTTTCAAGCTCATACATAATTCATCAAATCTTCTTACTAATCAACAAGTATCATTCACACATAGACATCAAACATATCAACACCATATTTCTTTCAATTCATCTAACAAGAACTCATCATACACAACATATTACATCAACATTGAATAATAATTGGACATGGATGATAATCCAAGTCATCATCCTTACCATAACACATGGGTTTCACCTCAAAACATCGAATTGATCCAAATCATGCATAATCCATGTTCTATATGGTGATTCTAACACATATTCATACCAATTCGTGGATTAAACATAACTCACTTCATACAAGATCACCAATCTAAGTTTTAAGACATACCTCATGATCCCCTCGTGTAGGTGATCATTAATTCATGTTCGTTCATGAATTTGAGCTTCGATTCACCCTTCAATTTGATGATTTTGGTTGAGTTAGGGTTTTGGCTCCCTTGGAGCTCCTAATCATTCTGGAACACATACGAAGTGTGTGTTTGTGTGTTGATCTTTTCTTATAATTACTCAACTTTCATCTTATTCCACTTTAGTCCCTAGTGTTTGCCACTAAAGCATAATTGGCACAACTTTCCTCCTTTAATAGTTTTCACCATACACTTAATTAGGTTAAATAACCTAGGTATGTATTTCCTGATGTATCATATAAGAACATATGGTGAATATAAACATTCGAGTTTTGGGGCGTTAAAAAAATATTACATATGTACTAATAAAAAAACAAGTAAAGCCAATAATTGTACATGTAAACTGACGCAAAAAAGTTATATAAATAGTTTACACATAAAAGTTGCATAAATAGTTTACACAAAAAAGTTACATATATCACTTGTGTACCAACAAAAACCCATTTTTTACATGATCAATGTAACATCCATATATGTAACAAACACACTTTAATTTTTGTAACATGCCATTGTATATGTAACAACAACAAAGAACACTTTATTTCTATAACACTTTATTTCTGTAACATGCTAGTTGGCTGAATCTGGACCACATAAAGAGTTTCTAAAGTTTTCTTAACTGGATTGTGTTTTCCTCTAGCTATTAACACCCAGCTAATCTAAAAGGATAAACACCATAAACATGAAAATAAACAATAACCAGATCTACTTTGCTTTTCTTTTTGTGCCATTTGAATCCACCATAAACACCAAATAAGTCAACCAAGAAAATGATATAAAATTAAAAGTTTAAACATACATTTGACATAAAATGTTATATAAAAATGTTAACATACATTTTTACAATAATCTGAAAAGTGTAACAATGCATTTTATTTTCTGTAAACATAAAAAAAATTGTAACCGACACAACGAATCTTGCTTTGATTATTATATTTCAACAGCCTGTTACATAGTGTTACAATAAAAAAGACCAGATCTTGGAGACTCATAACTTTGAATAATCAAAATCAACTATGTTTCTAGCTATTAACACCCAGCTAATCTAAAAGGATAAACACCATAAACACCAAAATAAACAATAACCAGATCTACTTTGCTTTTCTTTTTGTGCCATTTGAATCCACCATAAACACCAAAATAAGTCAACCAAGAAAATGATACAAAAGTAAAATTTTAAACATACATTTCACATAAAATTTTACATAAAAAGGTTAATATACATTTTTACACTAATCTAAAAAAGTGTAACATTGCACTTTATTTTCTATAAACACCAAAAAAAAATGCAACCGGCATTTTTTGCTTTGATTGTTACATTTCAATACCCTGTTACATAGTGTTACAATAAAAAAGACCAAATCTTGGAAATTAATAACTTCAAATAATCAAAATGATGTATGTTTCTAGCTATTAACACCCAGCTAATCTAAAAGGATAAACACCATAAACACCAAATAAAAAAAAGTTGCAGATCTACAAAACACAAAAGAATGAAGATCTACAAAACACAAAAAATTACAAATCTGAAAAAAAAACTGAAAACAAACATACTTATGGATCTGGAGGATCTTTTAGATCTGGAACATCATGTTCAATCATCGAACATCTTTTGGATCATCTTCAACATCGAACCGTCATCTGAAACATCATCTTCACACATCGAACATCTTCAACCGGATCTGGAGCATACCGGTAGCATCTTTCCAGAACATCTTTTGGATCTGGATCATCTTTTGGATTTGGAGCATCTTTTAGACTTGGTTACTAAAAAAATTGTTGATATCTGGATCTTAACTCACACACCGGATCTGGTAACCACCACCGCGAGGGTGGTGGGTATTCTTTTCAATCTGGAACAAAATTCTATTAGTGGTGGGTGTTTTTTTTAATCTAGAACAAAAGTCTTTCTATAAAGCTTGATGTAGTTTGGTTAAGATGAGAGAGATTTCTAGTAGTGGTAGGTGTTTTTTTTTTAATCTGGAACAAAAGTCTTTCTATGAAGCTTGATTTAGTTTGGTTGAGATGAGAGAGATAAAGTTTATAAAAAAAATGATGGTGATGCAGGTAACAATGAAGACTACTTTATGGAGAAGAGTGAATTCATTCAATGATGCTAAAAATTTGGAGGTAATAATGAAGATTGTTTTATGGAGAAGAGTGAACTTATTGGATTAGAGATATAAAGTTTTTCAACGTAGTACAAAAATGTGTCAGGTGAAAACTTTGAAAAGTTTGAAGCTATTACATTAATTGGTGGTTGGAAGTGAATTTTCGAATTTACCCTTTAAGCTATCTGTTACAAAAAACATGTGGAAGCTTATTGTCCACACAATTGGGGTTCTAAGGTTTTCTCATTATAATTAGCATATATATATATATATACATATAGGTAAAGAGTATGGTACAAATTACCTAATCGTACATTACATACACGACACTATTAGCCATACACGTGTCCTGGTTGTTTTTTGGTAAATAAGGTTAAATCAGACAATTAATTCAATCATATGAAATCGCATGTGCAAAAGCATGAATTCGCATTTGGAAGTATTAGCAGTGTTTTATTCAAAATCGCATTTGAATCGAAAACAAATTTGCAAACTTTAAGAAATCTAAAAGATAATTAACTTTTTTCTGAATTCGCATGTGCAAAAGCATGAATTCGCAAACCATAAGAAATTTCAAAGATTAATAACTTTTTTTGAAATCGCATGTGTATAGTCAATAATTCGCACATCATATGACATCTTAAGTGTTTTTTCGCATATAGTGTTATATGAATTCGCAAACTTTTCAAAAACCACAACCTTTCTTTTTGTCTGAAGTGTTTTTCGCACATTTGATATGTATTTCGCATATTTTTATTTGATTTTCACCATGCATCATCTTCTTCTATAGTCGGTCTATCGATTTGTTTTAGTTCTGAACTTCCAAATTCAGCAGAAGTTCAATTCACAGGAAGATTTGGTGAATAAGAATCGATCGATTTTTGATTACTTATTCCATTTTCGAATACGATTTTGATTAAGAATATTACGGTATGATTTCGAGGTTTTGTTTGCTGATTATCAGGGTTTTTTTTATTTCGTAATGGGCGATTTTAACCTTGACGGTTTCATATATATATATATATATATATATATATATATATATATATATATATATATATATATTTATTTATTTGATTAATTTAATAGTTAAGCACGAGGGTTAATTGAGATGATCTGACGGTTGTGGTTATAGCGTACGTAATGTACGATTAGGCATATTGTATGATAACCGGCCTATATATATATATATATATATATATATATATATATATATATATATATATATATATATAGTGGAGGGTTCAAATGAGAAGAAATTTTTTGTAGGAATAAAAAAGAACAAATTTCAACCAATAAGAATGCTTTATTTTACTTCATTTAATTTTTGTATTTACTATGGGTGTAAGGGTATATTGGTAAAATTATATAGATCATTAATTGTTAGTATTCCTTTTTAATAGCTAACTAAATTAAATTTGTAACTTATTTTAAAAAAATATATATATCTTTTCAAAGAAGAAAAAAATTAATTTAAGATGTAGGATAAATTATGAGGTGTGTAGGATGAATTACGAGTTGTGTAGGATAAATTTCAGTATGTGTAAGATAAATTTCAAAAACGTGTAGGATAAATTTTGATGTGTCTAGGAAAAAATTTTAGTGTGGAGGATGATAATCTTTATGACTAATTAATTAGTCAAAAAGAATAATAAATGTAATGAGAGAAAAACTATTTAATGTTTTACAATTGTACCCTTTGTTCTTTTTCTTCTCAATTTAATTTTCTTCTCAAATGAACCTCCCCATATATATATAGAGAGAAAGTATAATGTACTTCAAGGCTTAACCTACATTAACATACATGACAAAAAATATAACGTGCGTTATTATCATAGAACGTGCGTGATTATAGTCCCATGCGTGATTATGTGGTCCCATGCGTGATTATACCCCTGATCCAACGGTTACCATTGTCTCCTACGTGATGTATGATAAGGCTTTTTGTATGTTAACCTTACTATATATATATATATATATATATATATATATATATATATAGGGTAGGGTTCATGGGAGAACCACCCTTGTTGTGAGAACCGCGAGAACCAATGTGAACAGAGGGCAATTTTGTAAATACATAACAAAAATTAAATCAACTATCACTTCCCCTCTTACTGGACTTCAAACATCAATTAAATCCTCTTTTTATTCAGTTCACGTCCGACACTCCAAAAATCTACAAACTTCGTCATCCCCGTTCACATCCAACACACCAGAATCTCCAAAATTCGCCATCTCAATCTTACCATTCATCGTGTAATCGAAATTAGGGCAATAAGAACATAATAATCGATCATATATTCATCATCTGCTCAAAATTAGGGCAATAAGAGCATAATCATCGAAGACTATGTCACAATTAGGAAGAATCTGAAGAATAAACGTCCAATTGACAGATTATTCAGCGTCGCTACACCATTCTGTAAATTTGTAAGTTTATACTATTTGTTTTGCAGTTTTATATGATAACATGACGCTTAATCGTCGATTCAGATTTTTATATGTTAATATGACGCTTAAATCATCGTTTCATATCTGCACTAGTAAAAATTGTGTGATATATATGATTGTTGAGGGATTAGGGGTGACTGTTGTGATAGAACTATATCTAATGTGGTCTTTATGTGTTTTTTGTATGTAGTTTTGTTACTGGTTAATGTTAGATATAATTGGTGGTCCGAAATTTGATTTGGTAAGGGTTAGGGTTTTTTATTGAAGCAAACTTGCGAGTCATCCGTGTTAATGCATATGTGCATGGTTATGCACATATGTATATTTGGCCAGATTAGGTGAACAAGGTCAATCATGTTGATGCAAATGTGTATAATTATGCATATGTGCATAATTTGTCAGGATAGGTTAATAAGGTCATTCATGTTGATGCACATGTGCATAGTTATGCCATGCACATGTGCATAGTTTGCGAGAATTTGTCAACTTGGACGTTTATATGTTAACATGGCGCTTAATGGTCGATTCAGATCTTTTATATGTGAATTTGAGGCTTAAATCTTAGTTTCATATATGCATTAGTGAAAATGGTGTGATGTATATAATTTTTTAGGGATTAGGGGCGACTATTGTGATATCACGATCTGTAATGTGGTATTTATGTGTTTTTTGTATGTAGTTTTGTTACTTAGTTTTATTACTGATTAATGTTAAATATGATTGGTGGTAATACGAAATTCAATTTGTTAAGGGTTAGGGTTTTTTTTTATTGAAGCAAACCTGTAGATAAGGTCAGTCATGTTAATGCACATGTGCATAGTTGTGCACATATGCATATTTTGCCATATTAGTTTAACAAGGTAAGTTACATTGATGAAAATGTGTATAATTATGCACATGTGCATAATTTGATAAAATAGGTTAATAAGGTCAATTATGCACAAAACTCGTTTCCCACATATATTTAGAATGGAACCAGATAAACGATGCCTGGTGGCGGACCGGTACAATCAGGATAATAGAAACTTAATGGGGGTTTGGAATTGTTCAGGAAGCCTAAGCTCGGCCGAAGAATTACTGGAATGGCACGAGTTGATCGGGCTCCTCGATAATGTCACTTTGTCCGATGGCAAAGATGGTTGGGAGGTAAGGACTCTGATTTTTCGGTCAAGACTGTCAAGAACTTCCTGTATAGCGGCTCCGATTTCAGCAGCAGGCACGTTGTGAAATGGTCGAAATGGGTCCCAAAAATGAAATATTTTTTGTTTGGAGGGTGGTTTATCGTATTCCCACGCTGACTGCACTCCGGGATCGGAACTGTTGGGGCAGAGACGTGAAATATTGTCTGAGTGATGATGGCGATGAAACAGATGAACACCTTCTTTGTTCGTGCAGGGTAGCGTCGACTGTCTGTTATCACATCAGTCAGTGTTGCGAGGTGAGTCCTTGTATTCTGTTTTCGGCTAATGATATCGTAATTGCCTCTGAGTTTTGCAATATGGATAGAGATGTGAAAGATGATTTACATGGCATTATGTTCGTGACAAGTTGGTTTATATGGTTAGCCAGGAACAATAAAAGGTTCTCGAAGACTCAAGTTAAACCCGGAGAGATTATCCTTAATATTAAGTCCGTCGGTTTTTAATGGTATAAGAATCAGTCCACAAATAGGTCCGTGAGTTGGGAAAATGGTGTCGTTTCGATATAAGGTAGCTTCTAGTTTTCGGTCTTTAGGTTCTTGTGTTGAGTTGTTGTTTTTCGTTTTGCTGTAGTGGTTGGTTCCCGCCTCTGTTTTGGAGGTTGGCTTCTGTGAATAACATTTACATTTAAAAAAAACTTATGCACATGTGCATACTTTGTCATAATAGTTTTGTTACTAATTAATGTTAAATATGATTGGTGGTATTACGAAATTTGATTTGGTAAGGGTTAAGTTTTTTTATTGAAACAAACCTGTTGATAAGGTCAGTCATATTAATGCACATGTGCATAGTTATGCACATATGCATATTTTGTCAGATTAAGTTAATATGAATGTATTACAGATTAAGTTAATATGAATGTATTACGGTATATGCACACGTACATTATTACCTTAAAACATAAACATTGTACATATTGTATGTAATATGTTTACTTCACATGGGCATACATGAAATAATTGATGTAATATATGTAATGTATGCAGGAAAAAATTATTCGAAACTGCTCATGGATTGACAACAAGGACGTATTTGATTAATAGGTTGACGCATGAAAAATACTAGGGAAAATGACGGACGATGAGGCGTTGAAACAGGAGGAGTGTTGGAAGATGGTTATGAAATGGAAAGAAGATCAGAAGGTGTGAGGTTGTGAAATAATGCGAATGTTATGCAGGTAGTTTGTGGATATGCAATTTATAAAGACAATTTCTTTTTTGTTTTCTTAATGTCTTTTGATTGTAATATGTGGGTAGTTTTTACGATAATGGTTGATATAAGAAGTTTGACGTATACGATGTTTTATATGGTGGTTGATGGGTTAAAACTCTATTTGATTGTTCAGGTATATTGGTATGTTTGTTAATATTTGATGTATTATGTTGTTTAGTATAGAAAATGTTGGTATTGCACATGTGTAAAGTTTGATATAGCGTATTATATTACGTATGTGGTACCCTATTACGTATGGGGTACCACATTGCATATGATGATGTATATGTAAAGGAAAATGGATTACATGTAGTTAAGATATTCATGTATGCACAATGTATGCACGTGTGCATTGGTCGAAACGATAACAATATGTAGTGAAACATTAAACATGTATGCACATGTGCATTTTTGAAACAATTACCATGTGGGGTGAAACAGTAAACATGTATACACATGTGCATTTTTCAAAACGGTAACCATGTTGGTAATACATGTTAAGTGGTCAATAATGAAATTACATACGCTTATGTATAATAAGTAACTGATATCAAAGTATCATGATCACAATCATAAACTATGAATACGTATACAGACAATGCAAAATGATTGTAAACAAAAAGAATAATGCTTAGAAACTGTTTGTCATTATATATAGGATAATCAAGAATCGTTGAATGTTTTATGACGTCTTTTATGACGTCTGGATGAATGTCTACACGCCTAGATGAATGTCTACGAGGTTGCTCAGATTCATATATATATATGCAGGGTCTTTAGCATCATCATCAACATCTTCATCGGTATCATTGGAATCAACGTCCTCCTAACTGTTAATCATACTGTTTATAATAGGGATGTATTCAGCATCAACATCGGGTATCCAATATGATGTGCCATTAGGTGTAGAAGTCGTAATTGTTCCTGTATAAATAAAAAGAAAAACATATAAGATTATGATTAGTATAGTATATGGTATATGGTGTGATTAATATGGTATATGGTATATGGTATATGGTATATGGTGTGTATACGTACGATGTATAAATGTTTAACAATTTTTTTTGGTGATGAGTATGGGGTGTTGGTAATGTGATGCACATGTGCATAATTATGTACTGGTGGTTAACAATTTATTTGTGATGATTATGGATTGTTGGCACATGTGCATGTTCATGTTAATGATGGTTAACATTTTACGGATGACGAGTATAGGTGTTATCAACATAATGCACATGTGCATGATCGGTGACGAGTATGGGTGTTATCAACATAATGCACATGTGCATGATCGTTATATTGATCAAGCAGATAAACAAAAAAATGAACAATTTATATAAACAATGATACAGGAACATAGAGTAATCAGGCAAATGTTAAATAAACAAGGATATAATAACATAGAGTAGTAAAGCATGTAAAAACTAGAAAAACAAACAATGAACAATGATAAATAAACACTGATATAGGAACATATAGTTATCAAGCATATAAAACTATTTATGTATACTACCTTTAGTCTCCTATCGTATAAATTGTCGTTGTTGGTATAAATTGCAATTGTTGTTGGTCCAGATTTGTGGGTGATATAGCAGTTGATGTTGAAGTACTGTCATCCGAAATTGAGTATTCAGCGGAAATTGAGTGATTGGCTACAACGACATTTTCTATTGTAGACATAGATTCAATAGTATGGATATAAAAATAGGTCTTTTATAAGCTGAAGTTGACCTAACTTTGTTAATGTCATTATCAGATTGACGAGGAGGGTATATATGTGATGAATCAGAGGATGCCATCTGTATTAAAAAGGGGTTACAAGTGAAATTATGTTTATTTATATATGGATGACAAAAAACAATACAATCGGACAAAAAAGGATGTAATTTGTTGTGATTACCGGATAAATGATGTATTCAGCTGAGTAATCGTATAAGTCAAACACGTAATGAGGATGTGTTCAACAGTTTCTTGCTCGTATCCGCAACCCGGGCACAATATGTTGCTAATCTGAATTCCTTTTTTTTCCAGATCCGTCTTTGTCGGTAACCTGCCTTCGACGCCTTTCCATGCTAACATATTGGCTTTAGGTATAGCCCAACCGTTCCAGGTCATTACAAAGCCACTCGACGGGTCCCCGCTTGTGACACACAAATACTCTCTAACGGTTTTAACATTGAAAATCGACTTATTTTTCCGAGTGCCAACCCCACCCATATTGACCCGTCTTCATTCTGGTGTCTCTCAGCAACGCTAAAAGCTACATAAACTCCACCAATGTCTCCCTGGTTGTCGGATTGTTCTTCCATTGCCAATCCCACACAGTCACCTCCCCTATTTTTTTGTAGTTGTGCGCCACACAAGCCCCTTTGTTTGCTGCCATCTTGTACATAATTGGATAGTCATCCATAAGGCACTTGTTCAGAATCCATACATCAACGACATAATCTAATTTTCAACATAATGCACATGTGCATATAATTTAATACAATATCATTTACAATTAACATAATGCACATGTGCATATAATTTAATACAACATCATTTACAGTAAATATAATGCACATGTGCATATCATTTAATATAATATCATTTACAAAGTATATACACCATTTACAGTCAACATAATACCTTTGGTCACAAATCGAATAAACTGCAACTCTTGATGTTCTGTAATTGTAGATGTATTGTGACTATCAACTGTATTATCAGCAAATGGACCAACAATATCACCAACAATGTCAGCATCAGATGTATGAGGAGGATTATCAGAGAATGTATGAGAAGGAACATCAGATGTGTGAGAATCGACACTTGATGAATCAGAGGATGCCATGTAGATATGAGGAGGATTATAAGAGAATGTATGAGGATGAACATCAGATGTGTGAGAATCGACACTTAATGAATCAGAGGATGCCATGGAGAGGGTGTAAATGGTGGGTTGTCGTTGTGAATGCCGCTGGAAACACCGTGATGGAAGCCACCGCCGTGAACCCTAGTGAGTTACGTGAACGCCGTCGGCCACCGTCGTCTGTCGTCGATGTATACAAAGTTCTAGTCTGATGAATGAAACCCTAACTTGAATGAAACCCTAACTGTGGATCTGAACAGAGTTGTGAAGAGGGGCGCGTGTTTTATAACAAATATCACATAATTACAATTTTGCCATGTGTTCACACTGGTTCTCGCGGTTCTCGCAATAAAGGGTGGTTCCTAACGGATCTTTCTCCTATATATATATATATATATATATATATATATATATATATATATATATGTATACATGGGTGGGATTCCTCTACAATGTGTGTTTTTCTTACAAAGTGTAGGAAGTGTTTTGGGCCATTGGATTAGTGGTTTTAATGGTTGAGATTAGATAAGTGGCATTTTTGTAATATATGCATTTTATTTAATGATTGATTTAATTGATTGAGTGCATCTTGGTAATTGAGCATGTTTTTAAAAAAGAAACAACCATCATTCATTTATTCTTGCAGAATTCTCTTCACATTCTCTTTCCTCATTAAAAAAATCTCCTAAAATCATGGATGAAGTTGAATATAAAAGATTTGATTATGTTTAAAATCTGAAATTTACTAAATTGGAGTTTGAATTGTTTTTATCTAGGGACGAGAATCGGAGTTCAGTTTTGTTTTTTTATCAAGTATTGTGTTTTATATTAGTGATAAAACACATTGTGAAGAAACTGCGAAAAAAAAATCTGATAGACCAGAAACTGATAAAACACACTGAGAAGAAACATGTGAAGAAAAACACACTGCGGAGAAAGTATGAAGTAAAACACTGATAAAACACACTGCAACGAACCTGTGAAGAAAAACACATTAATAAAACACATTGTGAAGAAAAACACATTGTGAAGAAACAACCAATAAAAACATACTGCTAAAACACATTGTGAAGAAACCAATAACCTGTAAAACATAACGCCAATAAATACAAAAATGCGTCCTTCATGAAACATAAACTGCTATAACACATAATGAGTAAACCTATAACTGGTAAAACACAACGTCAAGAAATTGTTCAAGAACGATAAGCTGGTGTGTTACGTGTGAAGAAACCATAAAACAAATAAACACAATGTCAAGAATACATGCACATGCAAAAAAAAAAAAAAAAAACTTAATCAAATACTGGCATGTCAAACAACTAAATCAGGATGCATTTACCATGATCACAAACAATCATTGCATTAGATATCAACATTTTTTATCTGCAATATGCAAAAAAAAAAAAAAAAAAATCATCTGAACGATAAGAGAATGATGAACGTTTGATTCTGCGTAACTGATACAATCTATTATCTATATTAAAACAAAACATTTTAGTGCCACTTGGCATTATCTTAAACCTATTAGTGCCACCTGTCATCTAAATACTCCTCACAATTCTCATTTGAGCGGCAACACGTCCATTGACTTCCTCTGCTTCTCTACCGCCTCTGTATTTAGGTTGTAACGCTCATAAAGACTTTTCAAGTTTCCATAATTTTTTGAAATCATCTTCCAAAATATGAAACACATCAAAGCGATTCAAGAACATCAAAATCCTCTGGCGCCCCTTTCTCTCTCTGGCGATTCAAGAACCCCAAAGCGATTTCACCAGATCTATGAAGATTTCACAAGATCCAATTGATTTGAGATCTAAATGATTTCAGATCTTCATTGACCGTCTCTTATTTTCGTCTCATCTCAGGTTCAGCTCTCTCATTTTCATCTCATTCTCTCTGTTTCTTCATCCGTTCAAGATCCAATTTCCTAGAGGTTAGGGTTTGTGACTTCATGTGGAGATTATGTTACATGTTTAATGATGTCATACAAAGTTAGTGCTTGATTTGTTGCTTGAATATGTTAACCATTATTACGATCCATATTTGTTTAGTATAGAAGAATTTTCGTTCTAGGTTCGATTTGTTAGATTTCGCTAATTGAAACTGGTTTGTGCTTTGAAATACATTTTGTGTTTGTGATTTTTGCTTTTACTAGCGTTAATTTCACCTATTTTAATCTTTGTTTTTTATCATCTTTTTTTTTTTTCTCAAATATTGAATTTTTGGGTTTACCCGCATGATTAGCGAAACTAGATTAGTGAAACAAGGTGTGGTTCTTTGTATGATATGTTTTAAATTTCCTTTCTTACGTATGGGTTTCTTGATGCAGACCAAGCGTTTGTTTAAATGTCTCAATGAAACTTTTGAATTGAACATCATCAAAAAGGTATGTTGCATTCTTGAATATGCAAGAGCTTACAACACAGATCATCAGTCAAGGCTGCTGCTTGAAGCAGCTTCCATGATGGTTGAAACCAGGTTTTCTTCTTTAAGTCTTTATGTATACTTATTTGACATAATAAGGGCTTCCGTTTGCATACATGCATACAGAATCAAACAGATCTTAACAAGATTGACATATATTAAATAATGTTCAAATCTTTTCCGAGTGTTCTAATTACGACAACATAGCCTCATACTTTAATGTGCGTTGTACATATTTTCGAATGTGATTACCATGTATTATTGGCTAATAAATTTTGTTATGGTTTGAAGGTTTGCACATATGATAGTGGACAATGCAATTGCCCTTTATAGAACTGTTTTCTCTGGTAGAGGGGAACTATCGGCCCGTCTGATGCATCTTGCAAAGTTCTTGAGGAGCCTTCAGAAGCTGGCAGATGAGGTAATATTTCATCATGTTGTATCCAAACACACTTTAAACATTTGCTTGGTAATTCTACGCGTACTAATTAACTTTTTTGATTAGTTTGGATTAGCTTTGGTGATCACTAATCAAGTGGTGGCTCAAGTAGATAAAAAAATGTGTTTCTATGATGGATGGATTAAGGTTATACATGATCTTCGCTTGCCTCGATGTTATGTTGGTCTTCATTTGAAGCACAGTTACTCGGTATCGTTAGTTGTCAAAGGTTGATAAAAAAATGTGTTTCTATGATGGATGGCTTAAGGTTATACATGATCTTCGCTTGGACGTTGATTGTGTCTTAGTTTTCGAGCGAATTGGTAATTTCACCCTTATTAAGAGAAAAAACTCATTACAAACAATGAATTGCCCTTAAATGGAATGGAAAATGAAATTGCGCGTAGAAATGGATCGTGGTAATCCAAGTTATTTTCATATAATTTTACTTTTTTAACGTGTCTTTATATTAGTAAATAACTTATGTCTTTGTTGTTTCGTATCTAAATTTACTTTTATAATTACATGTTTTATGGTTTAGGGATGTGGTCATGGGATGGTGTGAGTTCATGGATGACAATCATATAGTTGTTGGTTATCGATGGATGCTGAAGTTAAGAAAGGTATATTATTTCTATCCGAAGTAGGGATGACCATTTGGGACTTGAGACCCGTGCCGGTATTAAATTTCCTGTACCGAATATTTTTCGGTACCAAATATGTTCCCACTTTCTGGCGTTTGGGTACCGGTATATTCGGCTCACTATCGGTTCAGTAGTCAATACAGTACCGATATTTTACCGAATTTTACACACAAATACCGGGTCATCGGTGTGGTATCGGTATTTTCAGTATCGGTTCCGTATCATACCGAACATTTTCGGTACCGGTATTTTCGGTACCGGTATTTTCGGTACCGGTATTTTCGGTATCATACTTTCGATACATGTACCGGTACCAAGCTCATCCCTAATCCGAAGTGTTAAAAAATTAAAGGGAAACTCTGATATCTGGTCAATGGCTAGCTTCGTATTCCACGCTGGTTTGTTGGACTGGTCACTACGGCGGTAGCGTTGATGGCGTTGGTTGTTCTACAAGTAGGAACCACCATCAAAACAGGCTCTTCACCGGTGGCAGAAGATGGTATAAGATGGGAAAGGTTAAGTTTCGAGTAATTTGTTAAGATGCCTGATGGTGTAAGCCAAAAACATCATCTTTATTTCTTGTAGGAAATGGTAACTTTCGAGTAATTTGTTTATAATTTCGTTGATAATTTATAGGATGTTTTTGTTCTTATAATGTGTGTGTTTAGTGCTGTAGGTCATCAAGATCTAGAAAACACAAACTGTAGAGGAGATAAAAGAGGCGGTGAAAGGGAAGGCGAAGTTGAATATGGCTCTTAGATGATAGACGTTCTTCTTTTCGAACCATCTGTAAGTATAGAAGAACCCAACCTATTACCTATAGTGGGTGGCCAGCATTGTTTTTTAGATGGCTATGTCCACCTCAAAATGGCTATGTCCACCTCAAAATGTCTATTATTAATTTTCTTGAGATTTTTTAGAACTATTAACATCTTAACTGTGAGATTAGCATATCTTTGACCTTAAAGTCAATGCCATAGTCAACTCAAATTTTGGGAATTTATCTGATTCTTTTGTATATGCAGCATACACAAGTTCTACAGCCTTGATGGAGTACTCTCACCTGAATTAGTAAAGCTTCCTTACCTCCGGTAACTTAAATGCCGAACTTTTTATACACTCAAAATCTAATGAAACTTAAGTATATCCTGTTCTATTTTCAAAGATTTTGCTTACAATTACTTAAGTGGCACAATACCACCTGAATGGGGTTCAACACAGTCACAAGAAATGTGAAATCTCTGTTTTACCCTTGAGTTCCATAGTTTTTATTCTATTAGAACTAAAAGTTGTGAACTTTGAAGTTTGAACATATCCTTCCATATGCACCTCTCTTCTTTGTAACCGTTTAACCGGATCAATCCCATTGGAACTGGGCAATATCACCACCCTCACACAACTGTATGATTTGACTTTTTATCATACGGGTCAAAATCTTTTGTGGTTATATGGATTTTTGTACTCATCTCGAAAACAATCTTGATCAGTAACCTTGAAGCAAACCAGCTTTCAGGAACGGTTCCATCTGCGTTAGGGAGATTAACAAATTTGGATTCATTGTAAGGCTGATTAAGTTTTTCAGTTCCAAATTTTCTTCCTTTAATTAAATTATTTATGCCATGATATTAAATTACAGGATGCTGTCTTCAAACATGTTGACCGGAAGGCTGCCAAGTGCCAACAACCCTTGGTCAACTAGGAAATCTAACAGATTTGTAAAATCTTTACTTTATTCCCTAAGTAAAATTTTTCGATTCCACCGCACATCTTATATGTTAATAACTATATGTTTTTTTAATAAAATGATTTAGGAGGTTGTATGCATAGATAAAACAATGTTAGTCCATTTTTTTAATTATGTTTTTTAATAAAATGATTTTGGAGGTTCTACGCATAGATAATACACTATGAGTTGAGTATACACTTTAAATTGGTGTTGATAAAGGAATTTGGAAAAATATGTTTGTTGGGTCTATAAATCTATACCAAATATATTTGTTCTGTCACACCCCCAAAATCCACCCGCGGATAACACCCGCTTCGGGGGCGTGACTGACCAGGATCCAGCCACCAATTATACTAAGCATTGGTTAATATCGAAGTAATACTTACTAATCATGAGATTAGCAATATCAAGTTCAAAGTTTAAAGTTTTAAAGTTTAAACAGTAACAAGTAGCGGAAGCATAATTAAATAGTTTTTAAACAGTGTTCATAAGGTAAGCATAATAAATGCCCAACACACGGGCAGACGACCACTACACATCCCAAGTAGCTGCTCCAGTCACTGGCCACCTGCAAAGCATGCAGTAAAGGGATCAACAATAATGCTGAGTGAGTTCACTAGTTGTCCAGTTTTAAATTCCAAAAACTCGTTTCACCAGTTAATTTATCCGTTTATACATGCCATGGGGAGCTACCCCAAAAGTTAGCGACTAAACTGTTTTCCAATACCGAACACTAGGTAACCGAATGCGTTTCCGCAGGATGCCCCGATGTCAATGTTCTATCATCATTGACGGATGCCTGAGTACATTAGTTCACGACCGATCCCATACCATGGCACGGTGTGAGGCTGGTAAAACCTAAATAGCGCTATCAACTAATAACCCGTTCGCCTGGCACCGGCGACTAATCGGTATTATGTAGTAGGGACTTGAGTGATAGAGTTGCGTTTAGTGCCGTTAGTTGCAATCCGTATAAACAGTAATTAACTAAAAAGGTTTCCCAATACAAGGGAAGATAAAGTAAGTTTGTTTCCCAATAACTAGAGAAGGAGTGTAGACGGTATCCCCTTTACAAGGGGATAGGGTTGTTTTAGTCTCGTGTCCCAAACCACCGGGACGCATGCTTTTAAGTTGTGAACTCACCTTGGGTTGCTCGGTATGATACGTTACTTGGTTAAGTATGTTGGTCCCCCACGTCCTAGCATGGTTACCAAGTATGGGTCAAGTCGGGTACAAGTAAACACGTATAAAACACACTTAGCATACATGCAAACATCTACAGTAACAAGTATACGTGCAGCCCAGTCATCAGAAAGTCCAACATACAACCAGTTAGCAGATCAGTAAACAGCCCAAACAATAGACAGCCCAACAGTTAAGGCCCAAAACAGCAAAACAGTCAAAACCCAATAACATAAAACGGCCCAGTCGAAACTAAGGTGGTTGCGACTCGCAACCGAGGTTGCGACTCGCAACTGCGGTCTCGGTCCGTCACGCTTTGGTTACGACTCGTAACCGGAGATTGCGACTTAGCAGGTTTGGTTGCGACTCGCAACCAGGTTTGATGCGTGCTGATTGCGACTCGCAACTGGGAGGTTTCGACTGGTCACGCGTGGTTTCGAGTAGCAACCAAAGGTTGCGACTCGCAACCGTGATAACGTGCATGGCAATCCCTTCTAGAACCTGCAGACTTGTACTATCCAATGAAATTGCATTTTCATGTAACTGCTGTACTATTTCCACTAAAACATGTTTGTTGGTCGATTTGTGCACAAATTTGGATCTAAATCAGTATTTTCAAAATATTTGACACATTCAACTTTCCTTCATGATGTTCATACCATAATCAAACAACATTCAACCATAATCATCATTTAAGCACAAAACTTTGAGATCAAAGAACACATTCTTAACACAAACAGTTTTGACACAATCGGCATTATATTCTCGGTTCCAATCTAGCATGATTCATCACAAATCAAAACTCATGAGATCAAGAAATCATGCATACCATTCGGTCAAAAATCATTCTAACAAGCACCTAGCATTATCCGAATAACAAAAACCATTAAACACAAAACCGGATAATTTTCATTAAGACACTAAATCACCTTCAAGCAATCTCTTAGATCATCAAACAAGCATTTCATAGTAACGAACATAAACAATCACTACCAACATTCAAGAGTTATTCAAAATCAACAAGGCCACAAACTAACCGGTTGATGAAGGGTGTGAAGGGTGGTCTTCCTAGTGCGATGTTGAGTTGATCCGAGAGCTTGATGTCTCCGATTTGGTTCCGAGAAGGAGGAGAGGAGAGGAGGTGACCTTGGTCTTGGTTTGCTAGGGTTTAGTGAGAGGAGATAAGGGGAGAGTATGAGAGTGTGAGAAGAGAGTGTGTAAAATGGATAAGGGAGGTGGGGTTGGGTTTATATAGTGCACCGAGTTGGGCTAGGGGGGTTCCGGGTTGGGTTTCTCGGTTACAAGGCCTGATCCGGCCCAAGTGCTTCACTGTTCACTCGAGACCGTGGTCTCGAGTCGGGTCTCAGGTTTGGTTCACATATATATAACACTTATATATATATACATACACATAAGTAAATCGGCACATAACACATAATAACAAATAGTTTTTCATATATTTTTACTGTTAGTCGATTACGTACACGTTTGTTACATCGAAAGGTTATCCGGAAAGATCCGAGGTGTCACATTATCCCCAAGTTTTAGGAACTTTCGTCCCGAAAGTTAAGGCAGCCACTGTCAAGCTAGTGTAAGTGAAAGCGTTTCAACGGGGTGTCACATCATTCCCCCGTTAGTTTGGAATTTCGTCCCGAAATTCGTTCGTAGCTTCAGTGCTGGGATTTTCGTTAGGGAACAACTGGGGATACTTGTGCTTCATCTGGTCTTCCCGCTCCCAGGTATACTCTGGGCCACGTCGCGAGTTCCAACGAACTCGTACAAGAGGTATCTGGCTACGTTTGAGGATTTTGATCTCTCGATCAGTGATCTCAATCGGTTCCTCAGTAAAGTGTAGCTGTTCGTCAATCGTCAGTTCCTTAAAAGGAATCACAAGTGTTTCATCCGACAAACACTTCTTCAGGTTGGATACGTGGAAAACGTTATGTACCGCACTCAGTTCTTCAGGCAGGTTCAATCTATAAGCAACCTTACCGATCTTCTCGGTAATTTCGAATGGTCCGATATATCGCGGATTAAGCTTGCCCCGTTTACCAAAGCGAACCACACCCTTCCAGGGTGAGACTTTAAGTAGAACCCGGTCACCGACCTGGAATTCCAATGGTTTCCTACGCTTATCAGCGTAGCTCTTCTGACGGTCACGAGCTGCCGCCATGCGTTGTCTGATCTGGGCAATCTTTTCCGTTGTATCTACCACCATCTCTGGGCCCGTGATTTGACTATCACCGATTTCCGCCCAGCAGAGAGGTGACCGGCATTTGCGACCGTACAATGCCTCAAAAGGTGCTGCCTGAATACTAGTGTGGTAGCTGTTGTTGTATGAGAACTCTACTAACGGTAGATGCTTCTCCCAATTCTTGCCAAAGTCGATCACACACGCTCTAAGCATGTCTTCTAGAGTTTGGATGGTACGTTCAGACTGTCCATCCGTTTGCGGGTGATAAGCAGTGCTCATATCCAAACGTGAGCCAAAGCATTTGTGCATAGCTTGCCACAGTTCCGAAGTAAATCGAGCGTCTCGGTCGGAAATAATTGAGGTTGGCACTCCGTGCCTCGAAACTACTTCCTTTAAGTAAATCTCTGCCAAGGTAGAAAACTTGTCTGTTTCCTTAATAGCCAGAAAGTGCGCGGACTTGGTCAATCGATCTACGATTACCCAAATAGCATCATTTCCGCGTTGAGATCTAGGTAGCCCTGTAACAAAATCCATGGAAATTTGCTCCCATTTCCATTTCGGAATTTCTGGTTGTTGGAGTAGACCTGCTGGCTTCTGGTATTCTGTCTTGACTCTCGCGCAAGTCAAACATTTGCTAACGTATGTTGCTATGTGGGCCTTCATACCAGGCCACCAGTAGGTAGTCTTTAAATCATGGTACATCTTGTCCGAACCAGGATGTACTGAGTAGCGGGACTTGTGGGCTTCGTCCATCACGAGTTCGCGTAAATCTCCAAAGAGTGGAACCCAGATACGCCCTGTCACATAGTAAGCACCATCTTCTTTCTGTTCCATTTGCTGTCTCGATCCACGCAGAGACTCAGCCCTGATGTTTTCCGGCTTCAATGCTTCAACTTGAGCATTTCGAATCTGGGTAGGGAGGTTAGACTGGATGGTAAGTTGCAGTGCTCGCACGCGCTTTGGTACGGTGTCCTTTCGGCTGAGGGCGTCTGCCACGACATTGGCTTTGCCCGGATGGTATTTGATGGCGCATTCGTAGTCGTTCAAGAGTTCGACCCATCGACGTTGTCTCATGTTCAATTCCTTTTGCCTAAAGATATGCTCGAGACTTCTGTGATCGGTGTAAATGGTGCACTTGGTACCGTACAGGTAATGTCTCCATATCTTAAGAGCAAAAACCACTGCTCCTAATTCCAAGTCGTGCGTCGTGTAGTTCTTTTCATGCGTCTTGAGTTGTCGAGAGGCATAGGCGATAACTTTCTCGCGTTGCATTAACACGCAACCGAGCCCATGAATAGACGCATCGCAGTAAACCACAAAGTCGTCAGTGCCGTCAGGCAACGAGAGAATAGGAGCGCTACAGAGGTTATCCTTAAGCCTCTGAAAAGCAGATTCCTGCGCTGCATTCCACTTGTAGGCGACGCCTTTCTGAGTGAGTGTTGTGAGAGGTTGTGCAATCTTTGAGAATCCCTGAATGAATCTGCGGTAGTAGCCCGCCAAACCCAAGAATTGGCGAACTTCAGTGGGAGTCTTAGGCGTAGGCCAGTTCTTTATCGATTCGATCTTAGCTGGGTCGACATGAATTCCGTTCTTATTAACTACATGGCCGAGGAAATGGACTTCTCGAAGCCAAAAGTCACATTTAGAGAATTTGGCGTACAGTTGCTCGTTGCGAAGGAGTTCGAGGATAAGGCGTAGGTGCTGTTCATGCTCTTCTTGACTTTTTGAATAAATCAAGATGTCGTCGATAAACACAATCACGAATTTGTCGAGGTAAGGCTTACATACGCGGTTCATAAGATCCATGAACACTGCAGGCGCGTTGGTCATTCCAAAAGGCATGACGAGAAATTCATAGTGACCATAACGGGTCCTGAACGCAGTCTTAGAGATGTCTTCGTCACGTACCCTCAACTGATGGTAGCCTGATCGCAGGTCAATCTTTGAATAGTAGCTCGATCCTTGCAACTGATCGAATAGGTCGTCGATGCGCGGGAGAGGGTAACGATTCTTGATGGTAACCTTGTTCAACTCACGATAGTCGATGCACATTCGGAATGTGCCGTCCTTCTTCTTGACAAAGAGCACTGGGGCTCCCCAGGGTGATGAACTAGGACGGATAAATCCTTTATCCAATAATTCTTGTAGTTGCGTAGAGAGTTCCTTCAGTTCTGCAGGGGCTAGACGGTACGGTGCACGAGCTATGGGTGCTGCTCCAGGAGCTAGCTCGATTTGGAATTCGACCTGACGGTGGGGTGGGAGTCCAGGTAGTTCCTCAGGAAATACCTCGGGATAGTCGCGTACTACAGGAAAATCTTCAATCCTCTTTTCCTTATCGTGGGCGTTGGTGACAAGTGCTAAGATAGCGGTGTGCCCTTTCTGCAAACACTTCTGGGCTTTTAGAAGCGAGATAATGCCTGTGACTTCTCCACCTTTGTTGCCTTTGACGATGAGGGGTTGACCAGAACGACGAGGTATACGAACTGCTTTCTCTTGACAGAGGATCTCAGCGCGATGTTTGGATAACCAATCCATACCAATGACGACGTCGAAGCTTCCAAGTTTGACAGGGAAGAGATCGATACTAAACGTATGGCCAGACAATTCTAGGGTGCAGTCGTGGATCACGTGCGTGGCCTCGATGTTCTTACCATTAGCTATCTCGACGGTGTGCTTAGAACTTAATAATGCAGGCGAGTGCTTAAGTTTCTTACTAATGCGAAGGGATACATAACTGGCATCGGCACCGGAATCAAATAACACAGAAACATAACGATCATCAAGTAGGAACTTACCCGCCACGACGTTGGGATCGTTCCTCGCTTCTCCAGCTCCAATCACGAAAGCTCTGCCCCTTGCATTTCCAGCATTGTTATTCTGCTCATTGTTCCCAGCTCCCTGGTTGTTGTTGCGATTCTGATTCAGTTCAGGGCAATCCTTTCGCATGTGCCCTGTTGCCCCACATTTAAAACAAGCTCTGTTGTTTCCCTGCTGCTGTTGCTGTTGAGGTTGTTGCTGATTTTGCCTTGCTGGGAACTGACTTCTGCAATCCTTGGCTTCGTGCCCTATCTTGTGGCATCGCTGACACTGACCCTTGTTACATGCCCCATTGTGGTGCCTGTTACACTTGTTGCACTTAGGGTAGTTTCCCCGGTAGCCACCCTGTTGCTGATTGCCCTTGTTGTTGTCAGTTTTCCTTTGCTGAGCTGGGGCTTGAGTAGGGTTAGCATCCTTGCCCTGATTTCCATCCCACTTTCGTTTTCCATCACTAGAACTTCCTTCCGCAGCACTGATCCTTTTGGGCAACCTGCCCTCTTCCACAGCCTGATCGGTGAGTTTGTGAGCAAGTCGAACGATCGGCTGAATGGTAGTGTGGTTGGCTGAAGTTACATGGCTTCGGATTTCTGGGGCCAGACCCTTGATGTACAGTTCGATCCTTCGGTACATGGGTCGAGACATGTTTGGACAAAGAGCAGCATAGTCGTTGGACAGCTTGGTGTAGGTCTCAATCTCTGACCCAACCATCTTGAGTTCATAGTACTCATTCTCCAGCTTGTGGATGTCATCCCTGTGACAGTACTCTTCCTTGATCATATCCTTGAAATCTTCCCACGCAGTAGCGTTTGCAGTCTCCAAACCAAGCATCTGAATTTGCGCTTTCCACCATGAAAGTGCGCTTCCCTCTAGAGTACCAGTAGCAAACTTCACCCAGTTAGCAGTTGGGCATTCACAGACAGCAAAAACAGCTTCGACCTTCTCAATCCAGTGCAGGAGGCCTATGGCACCCTCCGTGCCATTGAAAGGAAGAGGCTTGCAATCCATAAAGGTCTTGAAGGTACAAACACGTGGTTGCACAGGTGCAGGCTGACCTATAGGGTGAGCTGCGAAAGCTGCAGCCACAGTGTTGAGCAGGCTAGTGAACTGAGCCGGGGTCATGTTGACGTTTCCTCGTCCGCGTCCACTCATTGTCTTCATAACCAGAAAACATAGTATGAGTGCGTGATAGCGAGAATAAGATAGAAGAGAGAAGATGTATCTATCTAATCAGGCAACTAGTACGTATAGCAAAGCAGAAAGCATAAGACAAGTAAGCAAGTAACTATGGGTCCGAGCTATGAGGTCAGATAAGTCGAGCCTTGTACTTGGAGTGTAGTGTCGTCACGAGTCACGGGTTATAGTCTGGTTTTTTTTCTCAAAAAGATTTTTCCCCTTTTTAAAACCAAGTTCACTATAACCAATGGCTCTGATACCAATCTGTCACACCCCCAAAATCCACCCGCGGATAACACCCGCTTCGGGGGCGTGACTGACCAGGATCCAGCCACCAATTATACTAAGCATTGGTTAATATCGAAGTAATACTTACTAATCATGAGATTAGCAATATCAAGTTCAAAGTTTAAAGTTTTAAAGTTTAAACAGTAACAAGTAGCGGAAGCATAATTAAATAGTTTTTAAACAGTGTTCATAAGGTAAGCATAATAAATGCCCAACACACGGGCAGACGACCACTACACATCCCAAGTAGCTGCTCCAGTCACTGGCCACCTGCAAAGCATGCAGTAAAGGGATCAACAATAATGCTGAGTGAGTTCACTAGTTGTCCAGTTTTAAATTCCAAAAACTCGTTTCACCAGTTAATTTATCCGTTTATACATGCCATGGGGAGCTACCCCAAAAGTTAGCGACTAAACTGTTTTCCAATACCGAACACTAGGTAACCGAATGCGTTTCCGCAGGATGCCCCGATGTCAATGTTCTATCATCATTGACGGATGCCTGAGTACATTAGTTCACGACCGATCCCATACCATGGCACGGTGTGAGGCTGGTAAAACCTAAATAGCGCTATCAACTAATAACCCGTTCGCCTGGCACCGGCGACTAATCGGTATTATGTAGTAGGGACTTGAGTGATAGAGTTGCGTTTAGTGCCGTTAGTTGCAATCCGTATAAACAGTAATTAACTAAAAAGGTTTCCCAATACAAGGGAAGATAAAGTAAGTTTGTTTCCCAATAACTAGAGAAGGAGTGTAGACGGTATCCCCTTTACAAGGGGATAGGGTTGTTTTAGTCTCGTGTCCCAAACCACCGGGACGCATGCTTTTAAGTTGTGAACTCACCTTGGGTTGCTCGGTATGATACGTTACTTGGTTAAGTATGTTGGTCCCCCACGTCCTAGCATGGTTACCAAGTATGGGTCAAGTCGGGTACAAGTAAACACGTATAAAACACACTTAGCATACATGCAAACATCTACAGTAACAAGTATACGTGCAGCCCAGTCATCAGAAAGTCCAACATACAACCAGTTAGCAGATCAGTAAACAGCCCAAACAATAGACAGCCCAACAGTTAAGGCCCAAAACAGCAAAACAGTCAAAACCCAATAACATAAAACGGCCCAGTCGAAACTAAGGTGGTTGCGACTCGCAACCGAGGTTGCGACTCGCAACTGCGGTCTCGGTCCGTCACGCTTTGGTTACGACTCGTAACCGGAGATTGCGACTTAGCAGGTTTGGTTGCGACTCGCAACCAGGTTTGATGCGTGCTGATTGCGACTCGCAACTGGGAGGTTTCGACTGGTCACGCGTGGTTTCGAGTAGCAACCAAAGGTTGCGACTCGCAACCGTGATAACGTGCATGGCAATCCCTTCTAGAACCTGCAGACTTGTACTATCCAATGAAATTGCATTTTCATGTAACTGCTGTACTATTTCCACTAAAACATGTTTGTTGGTCGATTTGTGCACAAATTTGGATCTAAATCAGTATTTTCAAAATATTTGACACATTCAACTTTCCTTCATGATGTTCATACCATAATCAAACAACATTCAACCATAATCATCATTTAAGCACAAAACTTTGAGATCAAAGAACACATTCTTAACACAAACAGTTTTGACACAATCGGCATTATATTCTCGGTTCCAATCTAGCATGATTCATCACAAATCAAAACTCATGAGATCAAGAAATCATGCATACCATTCGGTCAAAAATCATTCTAACAAGCACCTAGCATTATCCGAATAACAAAAACCATTAAACACAAAACCGGATAATTTTCATTAAGACACTAAATCACCTTCAAGCAATCTCTTAGATCATCAAACAAGCATTTCATAGTAACGAACATAAACAATCACTACCAACATTCAAGAGTTATTCAAAATCAACAAGGCCACAAACTAACCGGTTGATGAAGGGTGTGAAGGGTGGTCTTCCTAGTGCGATGTTGAGTTGATCCGAGAGCTTGATGTCTCCGATTTGGTTCCGAGAAGGAGGAGAGGAGAGGAGGTGACCTTGGTCTTGGTTTGCTAGGGTTTAGTGAGAGGAGATAAGGGGAGAGTATGAGAGTGTGAGAAGAGAGTGTGTAAAATGGATAAGGGAGGTGGGGTTGGGTTTATATAGTGCACCGAGTTGGGCTAGGGGGGTTCCGGGTTGGGTTTCTCGGTTACAAGGCCTGATCCGGCCCAAGTGCTTCACTGTTCACTCGAGACCGTGGTCTCGAGTCGGGTCTCAGGTTTGGTTCACATATATATAACACTTATATATATATACATACACATAAGTAAATCGGCACATAACACATAATAACAAATAGTTTTTCATATATTTTTACTGTTAGTCGATTACGTACACGTTTGTTACATCGAAAGGTTATCCGGAAAGATCCGAGGTGTCACATGTTCGGCCTATGAACTTTCACATTTGTTCTCTGTTTGAAGCACATACAGTTAGGTATCTGTGTATACCAGGGCTTGTGTGAAAATTAGAAATATAATGGAATGTCTACTTGGTGTGTGTGTGTTCGGATAAGTAATGAGGTGGGTTTCGTGGTGTGAGTCTTGGTGTGCGTAGAAATAAATGGGCGTATATATGATAGTTTCATCACTGTTTGGGTACATCAGTAGGTGTAATGTGTATTTTTTTTCTTCTATGGGTTGAATTAGTTGCTTCAGTTAGGGTGACCCAAATAGTCAATGTGTGCATGTTATTCAATCTCATAAGCCCCCATTTAATTTAATCCTATGTGTTTATGTTATGATACATTTTTTTTGTTGGTAATGTTTGCCAAACATGAATGGTTATCCACTTATAAGAAATTATATTCAATTGAACGCCAATTCGGCTTTAGGCGGATTGAAAGGAAGCGACAATGCGGTAATTAAGTTCTTACATTATTGTTACAATTCCGTGTAAACTTTCAGTGACCTTTTTTATAGCGACTGTATCAATTACCTTGGCCCGTGGTCGGCCCTTTTACAAACGAGCCAATTTCGAGTGAGTTGCGAGCTTTTTGAACAACCCTTACTTTTTTGCCTTTTTGCAGCGCTCAACGGTTGAATGACTTGGGTGAAGAATCAACCAGACTTCCTCCCTTCCTCTCTGGATGTAGGTAAGTATTGCTTACCTTAATAGAAATCATGGATCTACCGTTGCCGAAACTAGAGTTGACAAATTGTGCGGGATTGGTCAAAATGGGTCGGGCCAGTTTAAGCCCATCAATACTTTTTATGTCCATTTTGTATATACTTTAGACTACTATTTCTTTTTAGCTAATTTTCCTTCCACATTAAAACCATTATCAATGAAATACATTTTGACCCGTTATCAAAATGGGTCAGACTTTTATAGTCTGTTAAAAGTTGCAGAAAAAATACCTGGACTTTATTTTTTATATGATGTCAATATAACGCTAAGGACTGTTTTTTCTCCGTATTTATGAAAAAATAAGGATTTTTTTCGAATGTGAATGATGACTTTTGTTAGGGCTGGAAACGAGACGAGCTATGTCTGGGTAAAGTGAGCATAACCGCCTCGACTCATTTATCTTTACGAGTTGAAATGTTGTGCTCTATCCAGCTCATCAACCCGTCACATTTCACTTATATAAATCGGTTGAATAAGATTGTAGGTGGAAGCGGGATCCATTTAAAATTCGGGTCATCCATCTCTTAAATATGGATCCTATATATTGTCTACTTCACAACCACAATACTTGACTTCATAATTTTTTATTTATTTCATCATTTATTTACTTAACAAGAGTTGTATTTAAAAGTGTAGATTGAAGATTCTTTTTCATTATAGTTTTATAAGTGAAGTTATGTTTTTAACATGTTCCAAAGTTTTATAAAGCCCAAGTAGTCACGCATAGTTTTCAAAAGTAAACTAAATGTATAGTGTAGTGGCTAAATGTATAACATCGTGTTCTTTATAACACCCCCCTTATGTTACTTTATTTGCATTACTTTTATTTATACACTAATGTAATTTTAATTTTCCAGCCCGGGTTGCTACCCGGGTGATCTGGAATGTTAGATGATATTATAAATGATGTGTATACACTAATTGATTTCATAATACTTGACTTCATACTTTTTTATAACAAAAGAAGTAATGTAAATTAATAAGATACCAGACAAAGGGTCAAACGGGTCCGCAGGTTAAGTGGGTTGTAAAGGCGTTATTGCGTGTTTATAGAGATTGATGAAGAATATCTTTTACATATAGGATTATCAGTGAATGTCCTCACAAATTAAAAAATTATTAGAGATTAAATTATTTGTCTCATTGTAGTTTACTAATTTATTATTACTTGAACGGTCATTTAATTCAAACGATTAGTTCAATAAATTAAACTTATTCATTTGTGTTTTAGTCCACCCGCGAACCTCGCGGGTTCTTAAACTAGTTCCATATATAAGATATAGGGTTTCCTTAAAAGTCTCATTTTGTTGTTTTAGATTTATCTTTTTCAAAAATAACTTATTTAGTGAATTACAATTGTACCCTTTTATTAAAATTCTCTACATGACACATGTCATAACCATACCACTTCCTACACTTTCTTGAAAAATATGACTTTGTAGCCAACTCCCACCCATGTATACGTATAGGATCAAGATCAAGGGAAAATCACTCCGAGTTGTGAGAACATACAGAACTCGGCCTTCCCGTGCGAGTTTTGCCCCCATTTTTTCACACCCTTAAATTAAAATGTTTCGAAAGACTGCTGTAAGAAAAAGTTAAAAAAAAAAAAATTCGAAGTGGTGTTTTTCAGCCCCTTACATCAGCTGTAAAAAGTTGATGACATAAGAGCATAACCTCACTTTTTACAGCATTTACGGCTGTCGTAAATGAAAAAAAAACTAGATTTAAAAAAAATTGGATAAGTTGATTTTTTTCGGATTTTTGATAAAAAAATTTTGAAAAAACCTTTTGTAAGGCTGAGTTCTCTAAGTTCTCACAACTCGTATAAGTTTTCATTTTACCCTAACCCATCTATATATATATATATGGTGGGGTTCTAGAGTGAACACTAGTGTATTTGCGATTTGAGTGAACAAATCCTGGCCATTGATCTACACACGTGTATGGCCAGGATTAGTTCACTCAGTTCGAAAGCTACACTAGTGTTCACTGTTGAACCTAATAGGGAAAATTGTATTTTTTTCAGGACAGATGAGCGTGTGTCAAGCAGTCGTCTGGTACGAATAAAAAGTACACCGAGTCAACCAGTTAAAACAAAACACTATCTTAGTTTTGTCAAAAAAATGAAACACTAAAACGATAGCATGATCGTAATTTTACACCGGGGGCAAAATCGTAATTTGACGGGGAAAAAACAAAAACGATGACAAAACTGTAAATTTAAACCGAGGGTAGAATTGTAATTTAGTTGGGATGGAAAAAACAAAACTAATGTCAAAACTGTAAATTTAAACGGGGGAAAATCATATTTTTGTTGAATGACATTATTGGTCACTACCCATTTTAACCAACAGCAAGAAAACACTATTCCCTACCATGTTTTTTGTTGTTATAGTAAAAGTAAATAAATAAATAAATATGAAAATGAATATAGAGCAGGAAACAAAAATGGCTATTTTTCTTTTTGACATAACTTTCTAAAGTCACTATTTTGTTGACGGTTCCTAAATGGCACCTTTTTGTAGTTAATGAGTTTACGCTCACCCGCGGGATGTTAATTATGAATATCGAGTTGACACGCTTATCATTTGCAAAGTTGCTCATCTTAGATCAAGATCACCTTGAACATATTGGATTATTGGTTACTCAACATGCTTGGTCATGTGATTTCTCATCAATAATAATGCTAATTTTGGATAACGCTAAATACAACAATGGAAGGAATAAAATTTTGTGAATGCATATTATTTGGTCAACAGTTGTTTAATGCATGTACTATCTTCGTGTATTTTAATGTGAAAACATCAGTACTGATACATTGTCTTACATGAAAAGTTGTTTAATGGTTAGGTAAAAAAACACCACACATGCATAACAATTTCGTCTGTACATGTGTGTATCAACCAATCGATAGATACACATCAACAAAAAGAAATGGTATATTTATATACGCAACTACATAACACTTTCAAATTACAAAAAGATGGATCTAGATTCCAACATAATGTCATAAGATCCCTCCAAGAAATCAACAAAAAACATAGATATTATCTCCGATTAAAATGCGTCGAAGAAACCATTTAAATCGAAATTTATGAATGTTAACAAATATAAAAATTGACTGAAAATCAAAAGCAATTAATTAAAAAACATGTTGAATTCTCGTTTTAACTTGACATCCCAACTTTATTGAAGAAAGTTTCTTTGGATTTACATTCAAAATTTCGTTCGCCTCGCCCGAAAAAACAATTCTTTGATATGCCTTCAAAAAACAACAGTCGTCTTAATCATACTTGATCGATTCTGATAAAGAATGATTTCGATATTTTTTAATCAATCAATCAACTCCTTCTGACTGATTCCTTTTGAGTATCAATTTAAACACGAAAACGGTGTGGTGTGAAATTTGAAGGGATTGCTTCAAAAACTAATTATGGATTTCTTTTCCACAAACATCATCGTCTCTCTCTCCGCTCGATCCCTTGATGTTATTTGTGTTTCAATTCAGTTATGGATTTTATGCCTTCAAATGTTGTCTTGAGTCATCACACTTTTTCGTACGGATCAATGCTTAAGATTTCAAAAACAAAGAATCATTCACCCCACGACACCACTTACGGGGGGATTTAGGCTTTTCCAATCAATTAAAGATTTAATGTATCAATCCCTTCAAATTAGTAGGGAAAAAAGGACAAACATGGAAGAGGGCATATGCTTGATCGATTGAATAGAGTATATAAATATTGCCTTTGATGTGGAACATGACTCATCGATTGCTTTAATGGAGCGTGTAGGATTGAGGACAGGATTTGGCGATGTTGAAGGCAGTTATGGATTAACAAATGATCATGTCACGGTACAACATGCAAATAATATGGTATATTTATGTGTAGTGGCGGATCTAGAAACGGATCGTAGCCGTAACGTTTTATAAATAAGCGGTAACGAAATCGAAAAAACGTCAAATTTTTCCAAAATTTACACTAATTTTTTCAAAATTTTCCGAGCCAAGCCGTAACGGAGGTTGCCCCTTTGTAAGCCCTAGGTCCGCCCCTATTTATGTGGAAATTGGAATTCATGATTCACTCGACGGAATAAAAGGTGTGTCGGTTAGTGGACAAGTTTCATACTTTTATTGGTGACCGACGTGAGTTGATAAATGTAACAAACGTGTGTGTTTGTTAAACAAAGAATATACATACCCTAAGTTGCTAATTGTATAAGAGGGTATAATTATTTACGGATTTTCAACGGGTTAGTATAGAATTAAAACCACCAAAGATACACTCTATACAAAGTCTTTTTGTTTTTCTTCCAAAAAAAAGTATTTTTTTTTTAATTTCAAACAAAGTCGTCAAAAATCCTTCGTAAGAACTTCTGACATAAATCCGTCAACATACATGAAAAAAGTTTCCCGTCATAAAAGAATAGTCCAACTCAACTAGTGTTGACACTCAGTATAAACCCTATCAAAATACGCAAGGAAAAATTTGTGTATCGTGTATTGTTTGGTATGTTTGTTTCAAACATGAATGATCTATGAATAACATAACTTGGATTTGTATATATATATTAAAAAACAATTAACGCCTATTTGAACCTCGTGAAGGAAATTCAATGGTCCATATAGCAAGTTGAGTTGCGATCATCAAATCCGCGACTTTTTTCAATGTATCTTGTTTTACCGGACCTTCCAATCCAGGCATTGCAAAATCATCATCCTGGCAGGATTGGAGAGCGTTGACGGCGTTTTGAAGCCACGTTTTGATGTTTCTACTATGGAACATGAATTCTTGCATGTCCTGTATCTTTTGAGCAGCCTCTAAGTCATCTACCTCCTTTAGGGTTTTCCTCATGTCATCAACGGTAACATCAATCGCGTCTAAACAACCCTTGATAGCCGCAACCTCATTGGCTTGTAGATTTCCACGTCGGGCCCAATCCGTCATGTTTGCCTTTAGCATTAGGCTTCTTTGAAGGCCGAAATTGATGATCTTACGAATGGTGTTATTGGGATCGACTTCTTTTTCTTTCTTTAACCTCTCTATTGTTTTCTTGCATGCCTCTGGGTTGCTGGATTCTTTGCATATATCTTCGGTCAATGCCGATACAAGAATTGTTGTAACTACCCAAAATATCACTAACTTTACAAATAAAAAGATTATTGTGGATTTCGACATGTTTTATCGCTTTTTTTCAAGATTGTCTCTTTACATTTTTGTTTCATATGTTTCTCTGTTTGCACGAATTTGATGGAAAAGGATAAAAAAAGACCTTCCATTATTTTTAGATGGTTGTTGGAATTATTTAGTTAAAAAAGGAAAGAAATCCATTAATTGATGGAAAAGGATTAAGAATGACCTTCCATTATTTTTAGAAGGTTCTTAGATTTTTTTTATTAGTTAAAAAAAGGAAAGAAATCCATTAATCAACAAAGTCTCAATATAGGGGGTTGTGGGTTCCTATAGGGTGTAGTCATGACACTCATGACCCTCTATCATGTCATGTCATTCACCTCTAATCTACCATCTAAAACCACTACCTTAAGGGTCTGGTCATGACCCAAATCATTATCCACTTATTTATTTTAATTTATCTTTGTCTAAAGAAAAAGAAAATGATTTCTTGAAAATGGAAAGGAGGACCATGGTTGCCATGGTTTAATCCATACAAACCATAAGTTGAAAGAAATTTGAATTGTGAAATCCGAGTACAAATACTTGGATGTACCAAGTGTTCATGTGGTATTTCCCTCTGTTTAGAAATGTTTGCTTATGAATTTTTGAGCATGTGCAGAACTTGATTTAAATCAAGAAATAGGGGTTGCTGAAGACTGAGATATTGTTGGTTGCTGACAAAGCATGAAGCATCACAACAACAAGATGCGCCTGAGTCAGAAGAACCAGATACGAGTCATCATCTGACAGTTATAGTACATTTTTAGATGGTTGTTAGAATTATTCTTTTCAACAAGATTTTCAAGTGAAGGTGATCATGATCAAGAAGAACAAAAGAGCCCAAGTTTGAAAATGAAAAGATGAAGTATCTTCCTATTCCTACAGAGACATGATAAAGACAACAGTTTGATAAAGACACCATAAACCTAGGGGATATTGTAAGGCCATATAATTGAGTAGGTTTACGCTTATCTTTATCAAACACAATTATAAGCTATTGGACTTAGTTTTCTAGTGGGTTAGAAAGTATTTGGATAAGCCATGTGGCTAATTAAAGGTTGTGGGCTTGGGTTAGGCCATGTAGGCCGAATGCTTGGTGGACCCTATATAATGACATGTTTAGTTCATTATTAGGGTTAGCACATTAGAAACAATTTAGAGCTTTGTTGTTTACATTTTTGTTCTTCTTGGCATTTTCGATTTTCTATGTTAGTTGCAACAGACGAGTTTTATACTCGTGTGCAATCTAATCAGTTTGGTTATTCTTGTTCTTATCACTTTCATTAGTGTTCCGCGCTTTTGATCGTGTTAGTGATATTCGATTGATAGTTTCTGGACTTACAAGTCGAGTTAAATATAATACGTTTTCATTAAACGGTATAAATTGAGTTACTTTACGTTTCATGAGTCAAATCAAATATAATACGTTTTTGTGCTTAATTTTTATTGACATTTTCAGTTGGTCTATATTTTGGCGTTATGTACGTATTGGTATAAATTCAAGTTGTTTTACGTTTCAACGTAATGACATTTTGACTCCCCCCCCCCTCTAGTTTTACATTCTTATATCTATGTACGTATTGGTATAATATGTTTTTGTGCTTATTTTTATTTATGGACGTTTTCAGTTGGTCTATACTTCATCAATAAGCAATTGCAAAAACAAAAAAAAAAAAAAAAAAAAAAAAAATCAGCAAGCTCAAATCACGTTAAAAACTGACCCTGCAACGCGGGAAATCAATTCAGGTTATAATTATAAATCTAGTAATTACTCGTGAATATTAAAAAAAGTAGTTGCAAAGCAATTACAATACATAAATCTAATGTTTATCTCGAGTCTCTTAGTCTAGATTAAATTAGCCTCATTACCTTAATCGTTGCAACAATTCAAGTGACGGACACGTGATTATATCAAGACACTTTGTATGGCTTGAGATGAGAGATTTACAACTAGTCTCCTACCAAAATCAACAAACAAGTAAAATATGTTTACATCAATGAAATACCGACCAATGTCGCAATGCCTGAAACTGTAAAAAGCAAACAAGCGTAACAAAGAGTTTGAATTACCACCAAACGCTGCAACATATTTGCAAAAGGCGCAAACTTGACTCGTTGAAATGACCATAACACCCTTTAGAAGTAGCAATGCAAGTAAATTGTGATGTTCATTGATGACGATCATCACTATTTTCACTCTCCATCTCTTCAGCATCCTCAAACCGTTGATCATTGATTTGAAGCTGCAACAAGTTTTTAAAACCACAATGTCAAATCAGGCATTATCACTCATTATGGACTTGGTCCCTAACACTAACTTCAATTGTTCAACAAAACTTATGGAGTTTGTCAATCGTGTTAAGTGTGTTTAACGGATCAATTATTATTTCGATCAAAGTAAACAAAAAAAATACCTCAAGCACGCTGCTAGCAAGGTCATGATCTCCATTTGCATAACCAATTGTGAAAGGAATTTGCGAGTCATCCCACTCCAAGCCATCTCCGTCTGAATACAGTTAATCGCGAGAAACGAAACTTTATGACACCAGGAGTAAAGTAATGAACAAAGATCACAAGTGAAAAGAATTTATAAGAAGTACCAATTGCAGCTCCCAACTGATCAGCACTAAAAATCCAATTGTGCTGTTCTTCCTCCTCTGAAGAAATGATAAAGATGTAGGTGATTTGCGGCATCAGCCATTTAATCAGCTTACAAATATGAGAAAGTTTCATATAACCCGCCCGAAATTTGGTATAGTATCATATTTACCCGACAAAAAAAAATCACAATAATTAGTATACCCATTTTTAAATTTAAGACAATTATATCCTTCCCTTAAAACTTGCATTAGGATTTAAGAGTTTGAAGTGTTAGGAGAAAGAAAAGGGTATAATGGGTAAATATGAAATATAAGTATTTTGAATGGGTGTAACCGATATTGATTTTTTACCGGGTAGATATGAGACCATGCAAGTTTCCATAAGTATATAATCAATTTTGATATTCTAAAAAAAATCCCAAAGCAGAGTAAGCCTAAATGGTAGAATTCTGTATGAAATTGCCCCTAAGAAATACTAAAAAAAATAGTTGGGTCACCTTGTCCTTCAACGGGTTCAGGATTTAACTCTGCACATTCACAGAATATGTTGAAAATAGTATCCACTGACAATCAAAAACATCAACAGGTTATGAATTATAGTGTGATATGAAAAAAGAATTGTTTCAAGTGCGATGTAAATTATACATTGGCTAGGATCTGAAGGTACAAGCCTCATCTCGGTGATCTTTGACAAATCCAGTGTCTCGCTTGATTCTGAATCACAGCTTTCTGATTCATCCCCTTCATCTCCGGTGTCAATCTTAAATTAATAAAAACTAAATTAGAAAAGAATCATCTTGACTGCATATAACCATATTTAGATAAACACGTTTTTTTTGTAACTGTGGAGAACCCGTCACCAGAAAACTCACAAGGCATCATGTTTGATTTGCACAGATATAGAAGCCTGTTTCCTAAAAAACACTCTTAATTCAACCAGAAATTTTGTTTGTTGTTTTATTTTGCACAAAAGTTTCATCGTCGAAACGTTTCTTATAATTTCATCCATCAGAACATAATTTGACAATAATCAATTAACGTACATGTTATCATAATAATATTGTTATTTCAATATTGTGTCTCTAAAGAAGTTGTCTCCCAATCGAAATACAAAATATTGCAATCGAGTGATCATACTAAACAAAGAATGAATGCATGTTGATATTGGGGAGTAAAGCACTCCCATATTTCATGTTGATACCCAAATTCGAACAAATATATATAGAACCTAGAACTCATTGATGATATCAAACATTATTTCAAGTGCTGAATATAAACATCTAACAATACACCAAAATTTCTGGACTCATTGTGGGAACCAAAACCACATACAACCCGACTAACACCCAGGTGTGACAAGTCATATGTTTAAAGATCACATCTACTCGAAAACATGCTATAAATGAAGGATTCCTATTCACTATTGCATATCCTTTAGGGAGTGCCTCAACGATTAAACGTGTACACAAGGAGTTCAAGTGTTTGCACTCCTCACGCCTCATACTGGTCAAAGCTCAAACCACTTTACTAATAAGCCCATAGCAGAACAAAACCAAAACCAGTGATACACAATTGTGTGAGCAGACCGAATCACCGGCTGAGTCCTCAACACACAGCTTCAGATCACTTAAACCTAAATTCAGTTCTCTTCTACTTTATACAAAACACCTACTCCCATAGTTGTTAATGGCGAATAGTGACAAATAGCGATAAGGTAACTAGATGCTACATAGTGAATAGCAATAAATAGCGGGCGGTTATTTTATAAATAGCAATACACTAAAAAAATTTATATGTATATTATATCAAAATACCCTCGTATATATGCTATTTTACATATATATTTAACAAAAACTTAAAATCCAGCTATTTTATAGCTAATTTAAAAACAAAAAATAAAATAAACTGTCGCTATTATCGCTACAACCCTAACAGCGAGCGTAACATACAGGTAGCTTGTCGCTATTGACAGCTATTCCCTATCGACATCTATATGCTCTAAACCTAGCAAATCAATAATAATTACCTGTGTATACAAGCACGGAGATTCAAATGCTTCTGGATCTCTAGAAACCGCATGAAGCGACAGAGATAAGAAATCAACCGAATAGCCTTTCGTCCTCTCCGTATCGCTCAACCAGACTACTTGCCTGTAGAGTATAATAATCATAATCATGAGTGAGCTACAACAATTGTGCAATTAAAGAGTTAGGGTTATAATACTTGGTGGAGATGTAGAGAGTTCCAGAAGATTCCGGTGAGCGGTTGCCAAGAACAATGGAGACGTTAGGCTGCACGTGCTTAAGCTCCTCGCCGTTTGCAGTGTCCAGAAGAGGTGTGCCAGCGTCTGATCTCTCTGTCAACGCTTTCAACCCTCCCACCATTGTTTCTACTGGTTCAAGTTTTTTAGGGTTTATGCAATTGGGCTCACTCGATTCCTAAGACTTACGCTGTTCCCAGTCTCATTTTAGGTTTCAACGGGAAAAAAAACATTTGGAAGAATATAAAAAAGTATTAAATGTGATTTTAGTCTCTCAGGTGATTTCTACTATTTTATCAGTTTAGTTTAAAGTTTTTATTTTTTGTCTGTGAATCTAAAAAGGTTTCACCGTTGCCATTTTAGTCTACTAGGTTAACTCCATCCATTTTTTATTTCAACGAGAAGGGCAATTCGGTTATTTTATATGTAATTCTGTGAACTAGAAGGGCAATTCGGTTATATAAAATGACCGAATTGTCTTTCTCGTTAACAAATATAATGGATGAAGTTAACTTAGTGGACTAAAATGGCAATGGTGAAACCTTTTTGGAACCACAAACGAAAAATGAAACTTTTAGACTAAACTGTCAAAATGGTCCAAACCACATGAACTAAAATGACATTTAACTCTAAAAAAATAAGAGAAATAAAAGGAAAAGTTATATTTATTTTATATTCTTCCAAATTAAAGAGATTTGGAAGGAAATGATTTTCGATAAATACAATCTTTACTTTTATTTTTATTTCCTTGGAATCGAATTCAAAAACACGATTGTTAATTAAATATTTTCTTTTTTTTCTCTTCTTTTATTTTGTTTATTAAACTCGGGAACACAACGTTAAAATTAGCTCGTTAAGTCCATCGTCATCACACTTTGTTGTCACATGAGTCCTTTGCTTAAACAGTTAGTTAAACGATCGACATTTCACCGTTTTCAAAGAAGGGTAACTTAGTCATTATCTATCTAGTCCTTGGAGGTATTATGGTCTTTCTCTTTTACATTCCCAAATAACTTATCATCCATTCCCTTTGAATCCCATTTCATCATAAACCCTTCATCTTTAACCACCCCCCCCCCCCCCCCCGGTCGGCTACATTCCCGCCATTTTCACCATCGGTAATGGTAATGGACTTGTATTTCTATAATCATTTTTGTTTTTTTTTTCACTTGATGCATTGAAAAAAATGCAACTTTTTTTCACCAGATTTTTATTTTCTAGTGGGAGATTCATGGCTTGATTTACGATATAAACAAAAAAATTAATAAGTTTGTTAAAAAAATAATTAGTTGATTAAAGATATATTTAAAAAATTATAATATGTTCTTAAAGGAAAAAAAAAAGAAAAATGATAATATGTTCTTAAAGAAAAAAAATAAAATATGTTGATTGAATTAAAAAAATGAAAAGAATTATAATAGAATAATTAGTAATAAAAAAACTCATTTTAGTAAATATTTTTCAAATCATCTATTTTGTTAAATATTTTTCCACTAACACCATTTTAAAAGATAACTCGATGAAGCTGTTGCTTTACTTTATCAGCCAAGTCCATTGCGATAATGAACTTTGTTCCTTCAACTATCTTCACTAAGGGGGTGTTTGTTTTTTCTTCAAACATCTTCAAGGGAGCTGATGTCTGCTGGCGCGCAGACGTCACCCTTGAAGACTATTTGTTTTTTTTTGTTAAACAGATCTGAAAATGGCCTTTTTTAGCTTAAAAAAGCTATAACTTCCTTTCTTCAAACATCTTCACACAAAAACCTCCTCTCTCATCTTCACAAAAAACCTCCTCCCTCAAAACTTGACCACCACCACCACTGCTTTAAGGTCACCGGCGCCGCCTCAGTCGGCCACCACCACCATCGCGGCTGCCATCAACCTTCAACATCATCATCGTCGTCACCGTCACGGTTGATTACCTCAACATCTCTGCCATCAAACACACGGTTTCTTCTTTGATTTTCTCCACCTATCATTCAACCTTCATCTCCCCTCAAAACCCCTTTGAAAAAGGTCATCAATTTGGTTCAAGAATCAGAAACCCAATTTATTGATTGATTGTTTGTATAGAGGGTGTTGTAAAGAAGAGATTTTTATTCACAGTTTTGACCATAATCTTTGTGTTCTTGGAAACCTCTTTTGAAATGTTTGATTTTAACAATCTTAGATCCATCTTGTATAATCTGGTATATTCTTGATGATGGTTACTTTCAGTTTTATGTTTCTATAATTTCTCATCTGGGTTTGCATTTTTTTTGAAGAAAGTTTGTTCATTTCTAATGTAATATAATCAAGATGCTCTTTTTGACTAAAGATTTATGCTTTTTGTTTATTTTGTTATGTGTGTTTGATTTATATGTTTCGACTATTTTTAACAGTTTGATATGTTGGAGATTTATGATAAAGTTCCTCGATTTGTTTTGTTTGTCCCATTTGTTTGTACAGACAGTATCAATTTATAAAAACAAACAGTCTTATATTTTCAGCTTGAAGAGCTTCAGACCACATCTTCAGTTGCAGACATGAAAACAGATGAAATCAGCTTGCAAACAATTTATGTCTGCAAAAACAAACAGCACCTAATACAACCATCCCTTCTTGGAATTTTGCACCAAATTTCTGCACGAGGATCAAGTTTTTCAACTAAACTATATGACATAAAGGATTATAATCTAGTTACTTACTACTAGATGTAAAAGAATTCAATTTGAATAATCTCATATTGTTTGACATATTGCTTGACATGGACAACACATACAATACAATACAACATTAACTTTTAAGTAACACAACCCACACCCAAATAGCGATCTACATGTATTTCACATAGGGAGGTTACCACTTTCAACCTGGGTTAAAATACTTGACAATTATCATTGAGATTGTGATGCTATTTATAGAAACTTTTACTGATTGATTTGTTGGACATGTGTCACAGTAATAATAAAAATTATATAAATAAACTAGTTTAAGTACCCGTGAATTTCACGGGATGCAAAAAGGAAATATACTCTTGATCACTGTTAACATAAATATTATAAATTGATACACGTTAAAACACGAACAAATATATAATATTTGAACCAAATATTTAAATACATGAATAACCAAGTATCACAAATCTTTGAAAATCTGTCTATACACGATATTAGTTGTTTTATATCATATGTTTTGTATGGATTACGAATAAATGAATTGATTTATATAAAATTTAATAGGAAGATTGTTTAAATATAAATATATGAATATGCAACAATCAGAAATCATCAAATGTTAGTCATTAATTAGAAGGAACGCAATAAATTTATCAATTATAATTCGTTGAAAATCTCTTTATAAACAACATTATTTGTTTTATCTGTCGGCTTTCCATTGTTGTCAAGTATGAGTAGTTTGACCCCATCTCTTGTTTTCACCCTTGATAAAGCAACATACAATTGACCATGAGAGAAGACGGGTTGTTTCAGGTACAAACCAACTCTAGAAAGCGACTGCCCTTGACTTTTGTTTATTGTCATCGCAAAACATACGGAAAGTGGAAATTGCCTCCTTTGAAAAGCAAAAGGAATCTTTTTATCAGAAGGGATCAAATTAATCCGAGGTATATATGTGGAAGTACCAATATTTGCACCAGATATTATCTCGGCTTCTATTACACGGTTGTACAACTTTTTTACTTGTAGCCTTGTACCGTTGCACAAACCATTCCGTTGGTCAATATTTCGTAATAACATTACTGGAACACCAACTTTTAGCACCAACCTATGATTTGGTAAGCCAGAAATTTTAAGTCCATTGAGCACATCCGGAGAGTATATTCTTTGTTGTGTAGCATTTACATCTTCGGTTGGACAAAGACTGTCAGAGCTAAGATACTCTCTTTCTTCACCAGGAAACATTGATAGCAACCTGTCATTAATCTCATGCACAACATCATTCTTCGGTGCAAGTATAGCACGCTCACTAAAATAATTATGGTTGTTGATGTTTTGCAAGATTGATGGATAAACGAAATCAATTAAACCTGCAATTGGGTCAGATTCATCAGTAATCAGAAGATCTTGTGGTATTTCAATAGTTGCTTCCCCATCATTTGGACCACCAACATTACCCTCACCCAAATCCAAAAGCCATTTCGCAAAAGTGTTTATTTCTTCAATTTCTTCCGTCGACCTTCCAACGGTTAACCTCATGTTTCTTGTTAATCTTAGCAATTTACATTTACTCCACAAGTAAGATGAAGATAAGGAGGCATTAACAATCTCTTGTCTTCCACCGTTTGGAACGACAGGTAATATTTGTCTGAAATCGCCACCAAAAACAATTACCTTACCTCCAAACCTGATGTCTGAATTGAGAGATTGGTCGATGTTGAAAACGTCATTCATTGTTCTATCGAGCGCTTCGAATGCATGTTTGTGTACCATAGGTGCTTCATCCCAAATTATTAATTTCGTCTCATGCAGTAATTTAGACACGTCACTTTCTGGTTTTATATTACATACAGAGTCTTCAGTAAGATTCAAAGGTATGTGAAACCTGGAATGTGCTGTCCTGCCACCATCTAACAACAACGATGCAATTCCACTTGAAGCCACATTTAAAACGATTTGACCTTTTGATCTAATTGCAGCGGACAATGTCTTCCATAAAAATGTTTTACCTGTTCCACCATAGCCGTAAAGGAAAAAAATCCCACCGTTATCACCATTCACTGCTGCCATAATTTCTTCAAAGACAGAGCGTTGTTCATCAATTAACATTGTCAACTGACTATCGTACAGATTTCCAAGATGTGTTATATCATACGCCCGCTCCTCAAATATCAAACGACTATCTGAACTGCCTGAAGACGACATATCTGGAAATGGCATTGTTTGAAATCTTCGCAAGGATGAATTATTTCGCAGTAAAAACTTCTCAATCTCGCACAAAGCATAGTTTTTCAGTTGGTGCTCCGGAATTGATAACGCTGTGCAATACGAAAAATATATCAAACTCCTCATAATAACAAAACATAGATTAAATAATATATAAAACGTTAAATAATTTATTTGATAATATAAATACTAACATTTATAGTAAACAAAACTTACCTGTAACTCGATGGTATTTCTGAAGTCTATATAAAAAATCGTCTGTCATGTATTTCCATGAACTTTCCCAAACAACCTCAGGTCTAGAAAGACTACTCGATAACAGCATGGTACAAAATAAATTACGAATATATGAAGCGCTTCCTGATAAACTTGCTTCCTTTATTGCCTCCACATACTCGGAGTCATCATCCAAAAGACCGAGCGCGTAGCAAGCATCTCTATATGTATCGTAAACATGACCATTAACTGTTTTAATGTCATCGAACGATGTTGGTCCTCTGACCTTGTTAAGAAGAATTCTCAAAAAATAAGCTTCACCAAGTGACGGAGGTACGGAATGAATCCTGCCAATAGCTGTTTTCCTTTGTCTAGGTTCCCATACTCGCTTATCAAGCTTCCAAACATAAAAATTGGGAAACTGAACATATGTAAGTGTACGGGCCAACGTGTCATTTGGGTCTTTATTACGTTCCATCCATGAGAGAAACATTGAAGATTTAACAGATGGTTTGTTTAGAACATAGTTAATATCCTCATCAGGACCGAAAACAACAGGTTGTTGGCCAGGTAGATGGAACGGAAGTCTCATAACAGAAGGTCGTCTATAATGCACTTCATTGGCAAATATCCTCCAAGATGCTTCGCAAGCTGAAATATATCGACAATCATAATACTCTTTTATCTCGTCTTGTACTTGTTCGTCAGATTGATTATCGCTTTGAACAACGGCTATAGTCGCTCGGTCAGGTCCTTTATTAATGTATTTAAACAGATACTTTATCGAAGCGGCCTGATTGCACCATTCAACATTTATATGAGCTTGATACCTTTTCAAAATTTTTTGTTGTACGGTACCACACTTCTGTTATCAAGGTCAATTTTATTTTTCACAACTAAAGCGCCATTGTTTCTCCTTCTGTATAAAGGAAAGCCGTTTGAATCTAGTGTAGTATGATCTTGAAAGTCTTTGGGAAAGCCTTTTGAACACTTCCTATCAACCATACATGGAGAACTCAACCTTGCATTACCATATGGACCGTGTATCATATATTCTTTCACAAGCATGAATAATTCTGGATCTTCCTTTCTGTCAGGTATTTCTGCGCATATAAATCCATCAACATGGTCCACCGTAGGTAATTTCGATTCAGGCTCCATGAATAAGCATAAATGGGCATGAGGCAAACCACGTTTTTGAAACTCGATTGTGTAAACAACTACAAAAACAACACAAGTTTTTACATTTTACGGCATAAATACTAATCTGATTTCTATTTTAAAAAATGTACCTGCTGAAGCTTTGCCAAATAGATGATTCTTTTTTAAATCTTTGCAAATTGAATCAAGCTTAATTTTGAACAATCTGGAGAGGATATCAGGCCTATCTTCCGGACTGAGATTGGTGTCTTTGAGAAATCGTTGTACTTCTGGCCATTTGGGATTGCATGTTATGGTTATAAAAAAATCCGGATAACCAAAGCATTTACACAAAGCCATAGCGTCTAAATAGTTTTGCATCATATATCGTGCTCCACCAGTAAAGGAAGATGGCAAGAAGATACGTTTTCCAGCCTTAGATATATCATCTTGACCATGTGTTTTTAATTTACGGAGGCTTTCATATGTGTCAGACCTAAGATCTTTCTGTTGATATCGTATATAGCTAAGTCTCTCACTCTCTATCATAGTATAAGCATCAACCAAGAACTGCTGGAATAACCTCCTAGAATTCAAGATTAACGAAAATTGATTTATCCGATCCTGCATACGATAAGCAAAGAACTCTCTCATAGTACAATTTGGACGTTTCTTATTAACAACATCAATGACACCTCTGTGAGGGATATCTATTCGGTAGCCATCATCTCCGTATGGAAACAAAATCGGATACTGTAGTGCGAGATATGACGGGTGCAACTCACTAATTCTCTTCAGTGTACCAGTTTGAGTCTCAACAACAATATCTCTATTGTCAATTACATTTTCTATATCTCCAACAATGAGAGCGGCAATCTCACCCGCCGTTGGTAAGTTATACCTCCGACCATCTTTTCCTCTTGTTCCAATTAGGCGAAGCTTCAAATTTACATGAGGACTGTCTTGAAGAGAATCCCTAGCTCTTCTATAAGTTTTGACCAACTCATTGTCGTTATCTAAAACATCTTTTATATGTTCTATTAACTTACGATCAAGAGTAGCAGAATAAGAAGACGATGAATCCTCTGAACGACTGTTAACAAAAGGTATCAAATATTATTAAGATTGACATATAATAAAAAATGAATAATGTAAATAAGTATGCGAATGTTGATAATACCCAACGGAAGTTACCTAAATATCGCTTGCCTGTTTGCAAGTTCGTTCTCAGTATCATATATGTATAGTTGGCAAAATTTTGGTTGCGCTCCGTTGTTTGGCATAAGACTTCCAATTGAATGGTAATTTTCTCCACTTATTCTAAAGCAAAACGGTGCATTGCCTCTATTAACCGTTGAATCAACCTTACCACCCATTGAAGTAAATGCAAACATGGAATTGTAACGCCGAATATTCTTCAAAAAATGCTTGCTTTCATTATTTTTTTTACTAAATAGGATACGATAACTTCCTCTGGCATCTTTGTAATCTGGAAGCTCTACTATGCCGTAAGAACAACATAAGAAATAACACATTTTCCCATCCTTTCTTCTTCCTCTTCCTTTTTCTGCGTCCCATAACTTTGCATTACATACTTCACAGGTAACGCATTGGTCACCATGATCCAAATAATCTGTATTGAAAATTTTAAAAAATAAAATAAAATAGTGATTAAATAAGAAAAATACTATCTAATTGTAACAATTAATACCATAAAGATGTTATACTATAAATAATAAGAAATGTACCTTTTGAGAGACCCTTGAACGGATCTTGATCTACAATTTCCTCTGTATTGAAATCAATAATTGGTATTGGAGATGTAATTCGTGGTGTGCTAATTAACTTTCGTTTTCCGGATGACAACCTTTCCAAAGATGAATTTTGAAGCATAGTGGAGGTGCCGGTGAATGATGTCAGGTTAAAAGAAATATGACGCGGAGTACAGTTTGTTGGTTGAGTGCCATTGTTAGTAATACAACTAACATTACCTAGTAAGATATATAAAAAAAGTTTATAAAAAAACTAAAGATATTAATTTAGATAAAGCACAGAAAAATATACGAAGGTTAATAAGTCCTTACTTGTTGGCATCAATGGTGTGGTTTCGGTAACATTAGAGATGACATTTGGAATTGACTCGGTTGGAGAAGAAGCCGGTAAATTTATATTAGTGAATGATATGATGTGTCTCGTATCAGATCTTTTACTATCCAAAATATCTACCCTTAATCGGCTGTTATCTATGTATTAAAATAAAATCGAATGTGGGAAATAAAGAAATCATGAAAAAAAAAAACAATTCAGTAATCAAATAAAAATTATTACAAATAAGTATTTTCTATGAAACGCGCGTACCATGAGTTGTTATCAAATCATTTGTTGTGGCATTATTACTGACATCTTCTGATGGACATCCATGTAATTTACACCTCTTGTTATCCAATAATAATTTCCTTATTTTCCGACTTTGTTTTGCCTCATCTTGACTAACAATGGGAATAACAGCTACAACACAACAAATAGAGATCGCAATTAATAATTTAACACACATTGCATAACAGTTATATGTATCAAGGTTAATAAGTGATTACTTCGTGGCCTGAATGGTCGGGTTGTCGTAACATCAGCAATGACCTTTGGAGTTGAATTGGATGGATAAGAAGTCGGTAAATTTATATTGGTGTCTGATATGCTGGGTCTCGTATGAGATCTCTTATTATCCAAAATCAATTCCCTTAATCGGCTGTTATCTATGTATTCAAATACAACAGAAGGTGGGAGATAAAGAAAGAATATAAATATAACATAACATTCAGTTAAAAGAAATATATTTATGAATATTGAAAAAATGCAAGACAAATATTATATGTTATTATATAACAGCTATTAAAAAGATGCATAATAATTAACCTTCTGAGAAAACCGATACTTCTCTTGTAACAATACGCGAAACAGACGGAATTGTCATCGAATCATCGGTTAGGACATTATTATTGATAGAACCTGATGAAGATCCAGCTAAATTAGATTTCTTCTTATCCAACAATAATTTCCTTATTTTACGCCTCTGTTTCGCCTGATCTTGAGTAACAACGGGGATAACAGCTTCGACACGATCAAAAGATATCACAATTAATAATGAAACATACATAAGATTAACAATAATGTTTTTAAAAACAAATTGTAGCTAAATTGCAACATATGATTTTAACAGAAAGATTAAATTAAAGTTAAAAACACAACAACGTAAAACATATTGTTAAGTGGTACCGTTTGTAATGTTCGATAGTGGTCTTCTTCCTCGACGAACTGCACGGCAATAAAAGTATGTTAAGTTTTGAAAAAACAAACTAACTTTTAAGTCATTGCTAGTATTCATATTAGCAATCGTAGTATAATATATGAAATATACTTTATTTCCTTTGGCCATTGGAAAAACTAATTTATGTATTAAGTTATAATACATATAATTCAAAGATAACTTAAATTATTGCGAAGTTAGAATCGTACCGGATGTAGAATTGGAGGATGGATTAGTAGGTAAAAAAGATGTATCATCTGTAATAAAAATTATTATATAAAATTTAAATATGTTCATAAAGATATATTATAAAAAGCTGAATGAAGTGCTAAATTCACGACATTACCGTTTGAAATGTTTTCCTTTCCGATGTTATTAGATAAAGATGAAGAGTTGAAACATTTTCTTTTAGACATTCCTGAATTTCTGCTAAGATGTAAGCATACAACATTACAAATGTAAGTCCATTTAAATTGAAAATAAGGATTAAAATGTCGAAATTAAAGTTAATATACTAATTCATACGTAAGTTGTGTTATCTTAAATCCTAAAATACCATTATACAATGAAAGAATGGTAGCATGACAAAAGTTTGAAATAATATCATTCAATAAGAATAAACTGAAATATAAGCTAGAAATACATTTATTATGCATACGGAAACAACCCCAAAAAATAAGAAGTTATTTTATCAATAGACATAAAAAATAAAATAACATAACATACTTGAAACAAATAATAAAGTTCTAGAACCAAAAGACAAAAAAGTATAAAATCCAATCATAATCTATATTCGAATGGAGAAACGGTGGTCTCGATAAATAACGCCCCTTTCGGACCGTTGTAGTTGTCAACATGTTGGAGGTAGTTGAAAGCTTCATTGCACAAGTCAACTTCAACAAAATCACCCCAAATACTTGTTATCAACCACTTTTTGTCTTGAATTATATTTGTCCTTTGCATCCTTGCCTGATAATCAAGTATGTGAGGGTTATCAAAAGAAAAAACCTTGACCCAATCATCATGTTCTAATTTGTACAAATCAGCCTTTAGTTCAACAGCACGTCCAACGACAATCACATGTAGGTTGTTCGAAATGCTTAGAAAATGTCCTTGACAGGGATTGACTTCCATACGCTCGGGAAAACAAAGTACGCTGAAAGATTCAGAAATAACATCAAAAGTAATTATGTTCCTCTCCCCAGGAGGAAACCAATAATTTGAAACCATGAAATATATGGTTTTGCCGCAATAAGTTGCAGGAGACCATGAATAAGACGATGAAGCCAGTTTAGAATCCTTGAGGAAATCAATTTTTCTCCAAGAGTCAAGACGTCGTGAGTATACACGGGCAGTACCAACGTTACGGCAACACTTTATGTGAAGCACTTTGAGATCGTCGAACTGGTCAAAGTACATTCCACCGGTATCAGAGTTACGATCAAAACGATGATTAAAGTAGTCGTCGGATATCAACTTATAGCGGCCCGTTGTTGGGTTCCAAAGCATAAGCTCACATAAAATTCTTTCATTGCAAACCAACAACAGACCGTTAAAAGACGATATAATACGTAAGTAGGAAGGGTGGATATCGTATGGGAAAGTTATTGTTTTGCTCGTATCGAGTTCCAAATTACCACCTATTATATCGTCAACGACTATCGACTCATATTTCAAGGACAGTAATTTCTTTTTTAGTGAATTTCCAGCCCGGCGAGAATGCTTCAACTCAAAATTATGAGTCGATAGTTCCTTACGAAAATATTTGGAAAGAATTTTGAATCGATCTACAGCTTTTGCAGGGAGCCTTGAAAAAATTTCTTCGACAACCATTTCCATGCCAATCTTTTCCATTTTTACGATCTACTGTGTTAGAATATAAAACATAACAAATGAAATACAATTGATGTATATAGTTGTCTAGAAAAAAAAATAAGTATTAATATAACTATATAAGAATATATCGGAAAAAAAATACAGTTGGAATATTTATAAAAATAAGATCACATAATCATGATAGCATACACATTCAGAGAAATTAACAAATGTAGTCAAATTATAATCAACTTCATATTACACAATTACTAAACATTAAAAGGATACATATATTTAAATCTTAAGTTCATATTGAACAAAAGCATGTAGCAGTAATAAATTATATATATATTTGGATGAGATAGAACTATATATTGAGTATTTGTTCAATTTATATTTTATAACATAAAAATTAACATCTTACTGATTTGAATAGCAACAACATTTATATTATTGTATAACAATGTAATAACTAACATGTAAAATCTAACAACGTATAGTGTTCGTATAGTAAATTTAGAATAGGTGATTAAGAAAATTCATCATATCTACATCAACATATTGAAACAATCCGAAGTGATGTTGAAATATATTTATTTCCTATAAACCGATTACAAAACTATCAGTTAATTTAAAATCATATTAACATTAAAGAAGATTAACATTTACACAGATGAAGATGCAAGTATGAAGCATTTAAGATGACAACTTTTTGTTATTACTACAACATAATACGATAACAATGATGAAGAAATATTTTTTTATTAATTAGATCCCAATTCTAATGCTTCATCATAATAACATACGTAGGAAAACCATACCTCTGTGTGTGTGTCTATGAGAGAAGGTAAGAAGGTTGGATGTGTATGAATTAAAAGGTAGGAGAAGGATATTTATAATACATGAGGCAAGGTAAGTTTGTAAATGATATAGGTAAATATAATGTTATGTTAGAAGTTTACTAAAATACATTAATCTGCGATAATTATTACTTGTGATTGAGACATTTCCATTTTTTGCATATAAATAATAACTTGAAAAGTTACAAAGATTGCAAAATTAGGATCCTAATTGTAATTTTTAATGCGACTTTAAGTATTAATTAATTACAATAACTAAATAATTGGAAGTAATTGGATGTGATTCTGCAATTACCATATAAACTATATAATTTAAATTAAGAAAGATTCGAAAAATTTAAAGATAAGAATACATAGTTTTATCTCATTAAATGTGTATGAAAATAGTTTGTTCCATTTAGGATGTTAGATAACAAAAGGAAAAAAAATTATTGAAAACACATACCTTGTTAATCGTTACTCATTTCAAGATAGTTAGTTCGTTGAAAAAAGGGTATTCTTTGAAATTTATGTCAAAAGCACCTTATTAATCGTTTTCCTCTTTATAAAATAAAATCATAAAAAAATTCAGATTCTATGAATTTAATATCAAAAGTAACTCACGATAATATATAAGTTATTAAAGTTGATCTATTAAAAAGTTCAATATGGATTTAATTTAATGTTTACTTTGATAAATAAGATACCGCATGAAATTAAGCAGCATATGTCTATATATAAATTGACACTAAATAAATTATCTTTAGTAATAAGGTAAACTGCAATTTTGAAATTCATTTTTAATTGTAATAATATAGTTTAACATTCACGTTGTACACAAAATTAAGTACCATACAAAAGTGTATTATCAATAAAGTCGATAAACGTACATGTTCAAAACATACTTAGCAGAAGAAAAACCAAACAGTCGTTCAACATACAGCTTATAAACGATAGGTGCACATTGGCTTAGTCAGCGCGGACATTTTTTAAAATGACGGTTTTTTTGGAAGTCACATATGTCACACCCTGGCTTTGCGGAAGCGTGGTTAATTTAGTGTGACTTCTTAATACCATAGCTTAATCATAACAAGGCTATATGTATTAAAATATGCAAGATCATCCATTGATAATAAAAATATAAAACATTGTCTTAACGGGTGAAACACCCAACAATCATGACTTGTCTAAACATTACAACCATAAACATGACATAAACACGATTCAAGGTCTGTGACTCGTCCAGGAAGAAGTCACATTCCCCGAATCCTGGATGACCCTGATGTCTTATGCAGCGGGAAACCTGTTATACCGTGCCAGATCCTTAATTCCCTGAAATACATGTAAGTTGAAAAATCAACAATAATGTTGAGCGAGTTCATGCGAAAAACGAGTAAATAAACCTTTATCTTTATCAAAAACCCTGGTATGCAGCAAATAAGAAATAAGAGATCACCAACGGTTTGCAAGGCCATTGATATGTGTAAATGCAAGTAGGAAGGCTCAAACCTAGCAAATTTATGCGTCGGGAACAAAGTCATCCTAAGGTCCGTTATGCTGGACCTGGGACTGGGCTCGCTACACCCAAATAGATCTACCGCTCCTGCCCCTCGGTCCCCACCCTGAGGATTAATGACCTCAAGTTTCCGCCTACCCATTCACATGATCTGAAAGTAACCCTCCTTACGCTAACCATACCATGTATAAAGTAATCATAATCATTGTAACATGTATTTCACCCCCGCAGTTTAGAAAACTGAAAACAGTTAAGAGAAAAGGAGGACATGAACTCACAGTGAATGCGTCACAATATCAAGTAATCCAAATATCCAAGTGCTGCGCAACGACCTACATGTGCTGATTCTATTAGACGGATGGCCGTGCTTTAGCTTCATAGTTTATATTTTTGGGAAACGGTTAGACAACCGCTTCGTGTATATACTTGATAACGTATTTTCCTTCCCAAGGATGGGGGAATTAATACATGTGTAATTATATCATTTTATTAAGTCCCACTTAATACATTTTATTTCTTATTCCAGAAATATAATTATTTTTCTCAAAAATAATATATTTCCTTTTCCACGTAATACTTTCCCAAAATAATATATTGACAACACATGCGTTTATGAATATTTCCGTATAAAGCGTAAGTTACGTTTTGGCGATTAAGTGGTAATAGTAATTACCATTGTAACTTATATGTTTGTCGTATAATCGTTTGTATTATTTTGGGTTCGACAAAGTTAGTAAATATTATTTTTACTCTAAAAATAATATTTATACATTTTCACAAAATAATCATAAACAGTGTGGTGACAAAATATATTTACCGAATATATATTTATCACGTTTAGTTTTGTGAAAATCCCACCTCCGATTATTTAATAAATAAAGTCATGGCGAAATATGTTTTGTAAATATTTCCAAAAATAACTCTAACACTTGTGAATAATTCTAAGTGTTAAATTTTAGAAAAATTTCGCCAGAGTTTCCCCTGTAACTGGAGGTGGCCACGCTTTCAAGCGTATCATTTTCTTTTACAAAATCATTTCAACACTCCTTTTATTTCAATCAATCAATTTCCAACACATTAATCTTGTCGATAAGTATGTAAAATCGCATCATTTCATGAACTTGTAGTTTTTCTAAAAACTACGGTGTAGATCTCGTTATAATCAATGGATCTATGTGTAAAATGATTTAGTCTCGTAAAAACCCAGTTTTTATCACAAATCCTCCTTTACAACTTCCCGACAACTTTTATAAAAATGGTTATTTTGTCGGATCTTTCGTTTCACAAGTGTTTTTACACTTGTAGTTTATAGAAATCATCTTTTATTAACATGTTATCCACTTTTATAAAACATGATTTTCTCAACACCCGGTTCTACGAATATACCACTTGTACATACGTAGATCGGCTCGTTTTAAATACTATTTCACGCGTCAAAACACTTTTACACAAGTTCATGTTTCCCGTGTGGTGGAGTTTCACCTTTTAACCCTCGTACCGCTAGAAACAAGTGTATGTCAAGATTCGGGATCTTAACAAAGTCGGGTTAAATGATGATAAGAGCCACCACATCGTAGATCGGGCCTTAACAATCAACATATTCAAATACTACGACATTTACACAAGACATGACCTTTTATCCAACGATTTTCATGTTTTAGTAGACTTTTTAGATTCGAATGATGGGTTACCGACTTTCAACCACTAAAAATCCTTTTAACCACTTTAGATATGATTAAAAACAAGTTTTAAATGTTATACCTCTAGCTCGGGGCTAGGGAAGATCTTTGGCGAAAACGGCGTGGATAAAAGCAAATGCACGTGGTCCTTTAGCTTCCGTTTGCTCCAAGCTCCGTTGTAGGTGATCCCCGTCACTAGTATATGCTTGGAATGGAGAGACACGAACCGAAAAATGGATGGATGGATGTGAGTGTTCTCGGCCGAGAGGGAGAGGGAACAAGAGAGAGAGAGTTGTGTTGGTGTGTGTGTGTCTTGTGTGTGTGAGAGTGTGTGTATTTATAGAGAAAATCAAGTCCTTCGTCCAACGGTTCTCGAGTCGTCTAGATATCCACGAACTAATTAAAATATTAAAAAGTTGTACTCCCCTTGTCCTTACTAGTTGGCCGATCCCATTAGGGTGCAATGGCATCCGGTTCGATCTCGATTGTTTAGTTAGAGTTTAGTTTAGTTAAGTGGGTTAACTTTAAGGTCTAACCCCGTTAGTTGTTTAATGCGTTAAAAAGCGGGCGTTAGGGCAATCAGGGACCCTAACTGGCTCAGAAAAATACGAATAATAATCCTGGCAATATTTTTATGTTCCGGGTATCGTCCGGTTGTTCGGTCGGATAGTAATCCGTTAAAGTGCTTAAGTAATCCTTTAAGCGTCGTAAATAATATTTTTAGCGACACAATTTATTCTGCAAAGTGTCAGGAATAATTCCTCATGTTTTGGCACTTTATTAGTTAGCTAGAAGCTAGTATGTTGACAAAAGTGCTGTGTTTTGTGCTTAGAGTACGTTTTAGGCACATCCAAATCTCTATATCTTATTCCTAGAGACGCAATTATACAACCCTTGTATTCCTACACACACTATGGGTGTAGTAAAATATTTCTGGCTCATACAGGCCTTTAGAGGCAGTGTCTGCCTGATGCTGGCTATATCAGCATGTTCAATAGGTTGTCCGTTCAAATGCTGCTGTGCTTTTGTGCATCATGTTTGTCACTAGAGTTCAGTAAGTAAATAATGTAGTGACGGAAAAACCAAAGTATGATGCAGATATGTACAAGTATCAACAATCAAGTAGCAGTTTATCAGAAATCTCAGTTAAGCACAGTAATTAGGCAACAATTAATAGTTAATTAAGTCGTACGGATACCTGGTTTTATGAGGGTTGTCACATTCTCCCCCCGTTAAATAAATTTCGTCCCGAAATTTTAAATTCTGCTTGTAGAAGCAGGGTTCTCAGGAAATAAGTGGGGGTATTTCTCCTTCATTCGGTCTTCACGCTCCCAGGTGAACTCAGGACCATGTTTAGCATTCCAGCGTACTTTGACGAGCTTGACACTGCTCCGGCGGGTCTTGTTAACTTTCCAATCCGTGACCTCGACAGGTTCTTCAACGAAGTGGAGCGTGTCATCAATATGAATTTCGTCGGTAGGAATGGCAACGTTAACTTGAGTTGGACTTCTCTTTAGATTGGATACATGAAATGTATCGTGAACGTTATTCAGCTCGGCAGGTAGTTCCAACTTGTATGCTACGGTTCCAATTCTTTCCAAAACCTTGAAAGGACCAATGTAGCGCGGATTCAACTTCCCACGCTTCCCAAAGCGTGCTACACCCTTCCAGGGTGATACCTTCAACAAAACCATATCCCCAACCTCAAACTCTTGAGGTCTCCTTTTCAGATCTGCGTAGGTCTTCTGGCGGTCGCGAGCCGCACTAATGCGATCTCGGATTTGCGCGATCTTATCTGTAGTTTCCTGAACTACATCGGGACCTACCAATTGTCTATCACCTGCGTCAGCCCAACAAAGCGGTGATCTGCACTTGCGTCCATATAAAGCTTCGAATGGCGCGGTACCAATACTGGTGTGGTAGCTGTTGTTGTATGAAAATTCAACCAGGGGTAAATGCTTATCCCAGCTACCGCCTAAATCCATCACACATGCTCTCAGCATGTCCTCCAATGTCTGAATCGTCCGCTCACTTTGACCGTCGGTCTGCGGGTGAAACGCGGTGCTCATATTCAGCTTTGAACCAAAAGCTTCCTGGAAGGATTGCCATATCCTCGATACGAACCTTCCGTCTCTACCAGAAATAATCGAGAGAGGTACTCCATGGCGAGTAACAATTTCTCTCATGTAAATTTCAGCCAATTTGCTTGTATTATCCTTCTCGCGGATAGGCAAGAAGTGTGCTGATTTCGTCAATCGATCTACTATCACCCAGATAGTGTCATGGCCCTTTGGCGTTCTTGGCAACTTCGTAATAAAATCCATGGATATTTCTTCCCACTTCCATTGGGGAATTTTTGGTTGTTGCAGAAGTCCCGAAGGCTTCTGGTATTCTGCCTTGACCTTAGCGCAAGTTAAACATTTGCTCACGTATATAGCAACATCGCCTTTCATTCTAGGCCACCAGTAATAGTCCTTAAGATCCTGGTACATCTTATCCGCTCCAGGGTGGATAGAGTACCGTGACTTGTGAGCTTCATCAAAAATAACCTCTCTTAAATCACCAAACAAAGGAACCCAAATCCTTTCCTCAAAACATAACGTTCCATTCTTGTTTGGTACCAATATCTTCTCCATCCCACGGAGATATTCTTCTGCAAGGTTTCTTTCCTTGAGAGCTTCTTTCTGCGCTGCACGGATGCGCGAGGAAAGGTCGGTTTGAATAATCATTTCCATAGCCCTAACCCTTATGGGCTTGATTCTCTCTTTACGACTTAGGGCATCGGCGACCACATTTGCCTTCCCTGGATGATACTTGATTTCGCAGTCGTAGTCGTTTAGCAGCTCGACCCATCGCCTTTGCCTCATATTCAACTCCTTCTGGTTGAATATATGCTGGAGGCTCTTGTGATCTGTAAAGATCGTACACTTTGTACCATAAAGGTAGTGTCTCCAGATCTTCAAAGCAAAGACCACTGCGCCTAGCTCCAAATCATGCGTGGTATAGTTCTTTTCATGCACCTTCAGTTGGCGTGATGCGTAGGCAATAACCTTTTGACGTTGCATCAACACACAACCCAATCCTTGACGCGATGCGTCGCAGTATACCACGAAATCGTCAGTGCCTTCTGGTAGAGCTAAGATTGGCGCATTGCAAAGCTTATCTTTCAATGTCTGAAACGCTTCACCCTGTTTGATTCCCCAATCAAACTTCTTATCCTTTTGCGTGAGGAGTGTTAACGGTTGAGCAATCTTTGAAAAATCCTCAATGAACCTTCGATAATAGCCAGCCAAACCCAAGAATTGCCGAATCTCGGTTGGCATTTTTGGCGTTTCCCAATTTTTGATCGCTTCGATCTTGGTCGGGTCCACATGAATCCCACCTTCATTTACCACATGTCCAAGAAATTGGACTTCTCTTAGCCAAAACTCGCACTTAGAGAACTTGGCATATAACTGCTCCTTTCTCAGCAACTCTAAAATAGCTCTAAGATGTTGCTCGTGCTCAGCCTTCGTCTTCGAATAAATCAGAATATCATCAATGAATACGATCACGAACTTATCCAAGTACGGCTTACAAACTCGGTTCATCAAATCCATGAACACTGCAGGTGCGTTTGTCAAACCAAACGGCATAACCAGAAACTCGTAGTGTCCATATCGAGTTCTGAAGGCTGTCTTCGGAATACTCTCCTCATGTATCCGTAGCTGAGGTATCCAGATCGAAGATCGATCTTTGAATAGAAGCTTGAACCTTGAAGTTGGTCGAACAGATCATCAATCCTTGGCAAAGGATACCTATTCTTGATCGTCAGCTTGTTCAACTCTCTGTAGTCAATGCACATACGGAAACTACCATCCTTCTTCTTGACAAACAAAACTGGAGCTCCCCAAGGCGAGAAGCTTGGTCGGATAAAACCCTTATCTAACAACTCTTGAAGTTGCGTCGACAGTTCTTGCATCTCAGACGGAGCAAGTCTATAAGGTGCCTTAGCCACAGGCGCAGCGCCTGGAACTAAGTCGATGCGAAACTCCACTTGCCTTTGAGGTGGCAAGCCAGGCAAGTCTTCTGGAAAGACTTCTGGGTAATCCCTCACGACAGGGATGTCTTCGATCTTCGGCTCAGCAGCCTTCTCATCCACAATGTGTGCTAGAAAAGCAACACATCCTTTCCTCAAACACTTCCTTGCTTTCAGGCAGCTAATCATCCTTAACGGCGTCTCACGCTTCTCCCCATGAACAACAATGGTCTCACCATCATCGGTCGGGATACGAATAATCTTCTCGTGACAAACTATCTCCGCCTTGTTGCTCGATAACCAATCCATCCCTACTACCACGTCGAAGCCTCCCAACTGGACTGGTAGTAGATCGAGAGCAAACTCACGCTCTCCTAATTCGATTACGCAACCTCTAATCACTTCATTGGCTTCCACTAACTTCCCATTTGCTAATTCGATCGAGTAAGGGATATCTAACTTACTAGCGGCTAAACCAAGCATGTTTCTAAATTCTAGCGATATGAAGCTATAATCGGCACCAGTATCAAACAAAACGGATGCATAGCGTTGGTTTACAGGGAACGTACCAGTGACAACGTTGGGATCCTGGCGCGCTTCCCTGGCTTCCATGTTGAAAACTCTTCCACGTGCCTGGTTTAATTCTGGGCAATTCCTCTTGAAATGCCCTTGATCTCCACAATTAAAACATCCGGGCCTCTGCCCGTTCCCACCATTGTTTCCAGCTTGGTGGTTTCCCTGGTTTTGGTTCACTGTGCCTGCTTGGTTAGCATGAGTAACACGGTTTCCATCACCTCCCAGGTTTCCTTGTGGGCGGTTCCCATTACCACCACGGTTATTCCTATTCCCATATCCTCCTGGACCTCCCCGGCCAGCAGTGGCCCAACAAGTCTCCTTCAGGTGGCCAACCTTTCCACATGCTTCACAAACTTTCAACCCACAACGACCAGAGTGATGCTTTTGGCATGAGTTGCACTTGGGTTGTGCACCCATGTATCCCTTCCCTTTCTTTCTACCACCAGCTGAATCATGAGCTGGCGCATTCGACTCTCCCTTTTTAACCACCGTCTCGGTGCTCTGCTTGAAACTCGAAAACTTCCGCTTATTACCACCAGATGACTCCACATGAGTCTCCTTTTTCTTGGGTTCAATCTCATCGAACTTGTTCAACCGAATCGCCTCTTCGGTGAGAGCCACACTTAGATCAATGGCTTCTGTGATGGTTGCAGGTTTGGAAGAAGTCACCATACTGATTATCTGAGGAGCCAATCCCCAGATGAAGCGCTCAATCCTTTTGAACTCAGGCGTAACCATATAGGGTACCACATGCGACAGATCGTGGAACCTCTGAACATACTCTGCTATCTTCGAACCTTCCATCTTCAGGTGCCAGAACTCGGTCTCTAACCTCTGGATTTCCGCGCGAGAACAGTACTTCTTACGCATAAGCTCTTTCAACTCTGTCCAGGTCAGTGCGTAAGCTGCAGCTTCGCCAAGGGTCTGGACCTGTAGATTCCACCAGGATAGGGCTCCATCCACAAAAAGCCCTGAAATGTAGGTGACTTGCTGATCGGGCGCGCATTTGCTCATGCGAAGTACGGACTCTGTTTTCTCGGCCCAGCGAACGAAAGAGACAGCACCTCCAGTGCCATCGAAGTTTGTGGGCTTACAGTCCAAAAATTGCTTGTAGGTGCACCCTGCACATACATTACAACATAGGAACGGCATTAGCATCCGCTAAAGGAATCCATTCAGGTCACGGTATGTCTTAATGACTAGGGTTACCATGAGGAGGATTTTGGTTGCCGTTGTTGTTTGAGCTGCTTCCGCTTGGTCCTACTTGCGAGGCAGCATATTGAGCAATGGCGGCAGCAATAACTTGCTGTAGTTCTTCAGGAGTAGTGGGCATCGGCTGCGGTTGACGTCTGGGTGCCATCTTCTAAAGATGCGTACGTCGATTAGGCCATAATAAAGCGTATATAGTAATAATAGTAGCATATAACATCTCATGTTATCTATATATCACACACACAACATCCCATGTCTCAACATCCCATGTCACAAATTTCATACCTACAACATCCCATGTCCCAACATCCCATGTTGCAAATATCATACATACAACATCCCATGTCCTAAAACATAAATAAGCAATCAAGTGAATCAGATATGGTGAGAATACGGCGATTGTTATATATATCGAGACCATAATGTGGTAAGGGTATCAGTACGTCACTGTATCATACAATCACAAATCAAATAGGGGCTACATCACCCCCGTCAAAAACAATATCACATCAGTGTCACATACATCCAGTACATCAACAAATATCAACAAAAATCAGTATCGTCAGATGGTCTCCAAAAGGCTGTGCAGTCACAATCGCGGTCGTCTCACCATCGCCTACCACTATGGTACCAATGAGCCCTATGCGGATGGGGGTGGAGGAGGGGGAAAGTGAGTGTAGAGTAAGCGGCGTAAGTGAAGCCAATCCTCCTCCATCGCCTGCTGAGTGCGAATAACAGATGCAATCTGCTGCTCCATAGTCGTAAGTCGGGCAGCAAAGTCAGGAGGTAATGATCGAAAAGGCTGAAAAGATGAAGATGTCTGACCAAGATATGGACCAAAAGATAGCTGAGCTCTCTCGAGCTCCTGGAGTCGCTGTGTATGGGAATCATGCTGATGGACAAAGGACATCAAGACGTCCTCAATGGTATGTCCCATATGGAATGGATGATATGGATCAGTAGGTGGCATCGGTGAGGAAGATGACCAAAGCAGTAGCGTGCTGGTGGGATCGAATGGTGCTACATGAACAGAAGATGGAACAGGTGTCATCTGAGGTACGAAAGGCATAGGCATCGGTATGTGACCAAAAGGGTGGGCTGAAGAGCCCTCTCCAGGCCCTGCTGGAGGTACAAACGGTGGGATCTGAAACGAAAAATCAGTATGATGTGCCTCAGTGTGATGTGGTGGAAGCGGTGGAACATCCTCGTCAGCCGGTATCCAACCGTGCTGAGCCTCCTCATCAGGCGGATCCATATGCTCTGCAAATAGAGCGTGCTCAGGCTCAATGGGTACAGGATCAAAAGGAGCAATGACAGGATCAACACGATCAACATGGTGGTCAACAGGGACGTCAGCAATCAAAGGTGGGTCAACAAAAGGATCAACAGCATGATCAGCAACTAACAAAGGGACATCATCAACAGGAAGATCGCCAACAGGCGGGTCAGCCAAAACGGGCTCAACAGGAACGTCGGCATGTACCAAGTCATGCTCATGTACAGGATCGAGAGCAGCTGCCTGCTCTGGGGCTACGGCAGGCTCCTGGTCGTCAAAAGCCATGTCAAAATCAAACTCTGGATCAAAGGGATCGATAGGATCGACGGGATCAACAGGGTCCTCCATATGATGGTCCATAGGAATATACTCAATATCGCGGTCAGGATCAAATCCTGGAGGAAAAACGGGATCGGAATCCTCAATATCATCGTGCTCAAATACAAGGCTCGGAATGGGGGCGGCAGAAGACGCCTGATCGGGGTCCGAGTCATGAACAAAATGCTGAATGCTCACCTCGTGAGACGGAGCAGATGCCACAGACTTAAAAGAGTCTGGGACTGGTGAGTGAACGGGCGAGTCTCCAGCTGGGGCATCAGCAATCATCAAGAGACCGCCAGCGGGTAAAGGGGCTGCATCAGGATCCTCGTCCTCAAAAGGCTCGTCCTCGTAGAGATCAATGTCGCCGTCAGCCTCGGCGTCTAGTAATAGCTCGTGAGCTGGGTAAGAAGCAAGAGGAATCGGAGCTGGAATCACAACAAGAGGAAGATACTCAGCAGGATCGCCATCAATAGGCTCATAGGCACCCTCGGGTAAAGCGAAGGGCAAGGAGTCATCAGTATGCTCGTCAATGCCGTCGGGTAGAGCGAACGGCTGGAAGTCATCATCATCTGTGCTCGTATAATCTGAGGTATGCACCTCATGCTCTGATGACACAATGTCATCCGATACCATGGGTAGAGGTCCAGTAGTATCCGAGTCTCCGGTATCTGATGTATCCATGTGTCTGTAACACAATCACAAGTATGCACAAATAATCCGTAAATCAGGTAATCACATAAGTTACCAAATAATAGTCACATAATTCTCCTAGTCCCACTAGCCTCCCAGCCTCCCAGACTGTCCTTCCTAGTCCCACTAGCCAACTTTCCCAGCCTCCCAGACTGACTCCCTAGTCCCACTAGCAAATTCTCCCAGCCTCCCAGACTGACTCCCTAGTCCCACTAGCAAATTCTCCCAGCCTCCCAGACTGACTCCCTAGTCCCACTAGCCAACTACCTCGATCCATTAGATCGAGCCTCGGCCTCCCAGACCGAGCCTCAGTCTCCCAGACCGAGCCTCAGCCTCCCAGACTGAGCCTAAAAATAATAAATAAAATATGCTCAACATTTGTTTATAAAAACGTTTTGGATCTGGACTTAAGTGGTATGCAGAAAAATGTTTTCGTGAGAGCCCTAGTGATCATAGTCTAGACTCGAGAAGGAATCCTAGTTCGCTATGATCAGAGCTCTGATACCAAGCTGTCACACCCTGGCTTTGCGGAAGCGTGGTTAATTTGGTGTGACTTCTTAATACCATAGCTTAATCATAACAAGGCTATATGTATTAAAATATGCAAGATCATCCATTGATAATAAAAATATAAAACATTGTCTTAACGGGTGAAACACCCAACAATCATGACTTGTCTAAACATTACAACCATAAACATGACATAAACACGATTCAAGGTCTGTGACTCGTCCAGGAAGAAGTCACATTCCCCGAATCCTGGATGACCCTGATGTCTTATGCAGCGGGAAACCTGTTATACCGTGCCAGATCCTTAATTCCCTGAAATACATGTAAGTTGAAAAATCAACAATAATGTTGAGCGAGTTCATGCGAAAAACGAGTAAATAAACCTTTATCTTTATCAAAAACCCTGGTATGCAGCAAATAAGGAATAAGAGATCACCAACGGTTTGCAAGGCCATTGATATGTGTAAATGCAAGTAGGAAGGCTCAAACCTAGCAAATTTATGCGTCGGGAACAAAGTCATCCCAAGGTCCGTTATGCTGGACCTGGGACTGGGCTCGCTACACCCAAATAGATCTACCGCTCCTGCCCCTCGGTCCCCACCCTGAGGATTAATGACCTCAAGTTTCCGCCTACCCATTCACATGATCTGAAAGTAACCCTCCTTACGCTAACCATACCATGTATAAAGTAATCATAATCATTGTAACATGTATTTCACCCCCGCAGTTTAGAAAACTGAAAACAGTTAAGAGAAAAGGGGGACATGAACTCACAGTGAATGCGTCACAATATCAAGTAATCCAAATATCCAAGTGCTGCGCAACGACCTACATGTGCTGATTCTATTAGACGGATGGCCGTGCTTTAGCTTCATAGTTTATATTTTTGGGAAACGGTTAGACAACCGCTCCGTGTATATACTTGATAACGTATTTTCCTTCCCAAGGATGGGGGAATTAATACATGTGTAATTATATCATTTTATTAAGTCCCAGTTAATACATTTTATTTCTTATTCCAGAAATATAATTATTTTTCTCAAAAATAATATATTTCCTTTTCCACGTAATACTTTCCCAAAATAATATATTGACAACACATGCGTTTATGAATATTTCCGTATAAAGCGTAAGTTACGTTTTGGCGATTAAGTGGTAATAGTAATTACCATTGTAACTTATATGTTTGTCGTATAATCGTTTGTATTATTTTGGGTTCGACAAAGTTAGTAAATATTATTTTTACTCTAAAAATAATATTTATACATTTTCACAAAATAATCATAAACAGTGTCGTGACAAAATATATTTACCGAATATATATTTATCACGTTTAGTTTTGTGAAAATCCCACCTCCGATTATTTAATAAATAAAGTCATGGCGAAATATGTTTTGTAAATATTTCCAAAAATAACTCTAACACTTGTGAATAATTCTAAGTGTTAAATTTTAGAAAAATTTCGCCAGAGTTTCCCCTGTAACTGGAGGTGGCCACGCTTTCAAGCGTATCATTTTCTTTTACAAAATCATTTCAACACTCCTTTTATTTCAATCAATCAATTTCCAACACATTAATCTTGTCGATAAGTATGTAAAATCGCATCATTTCATGAACTTGTAGTTTTTCTAAAAACTACGGTGTAGATCTCGTTATAATCAATGGATCTATGTGTAAAATGATTTAGTCTCGTAAAAACCCAGTTTTTATCACAAATCCTCCTTTACAACTTCCCGACAACTTTTATAAAAATGGTTATTTTGTCGGATCTTTCGTTTCACAAGTGTTTTTACACTTGTAGTTTATAGAAATCATCTTTTATTAACATGCTATCCACTTTTATAAAACATGATTTTCTCAACACCCGGTTCTACGAATATACCACTTGTACATACGTAGATCGGCTCGTTTTAAATACTATTTCACGCGTCAAAACACTTTTACACAAGTTCATGTTTCCCGTGTGGTGGAGTTTCACCTTTTAACCCTCGTACCGCTAGAAACAAGTGTATGTCAAGATTCGGGATCTTAACAAAGTCGGGTTAAATGATGATAAGAGCCACCACATCGTAGATCGGGCCTTAACAATCAACATATTCAAATACTACGACATTTACACAAGACATGACCTTTTATCCAACGATTTTCATGTTTTAGTAGACTTTTTAGATTCGAATGATGGGTTACCGACTTTCAACCACTAAAAATCCTTTTAACCACTTTAGATATGATTAAAAACGAGTTTTAAATGTTATACCTCTAGCTCGGGGCTAGGGAAGATCTTTGGCGAAAACGGCGTGGATAAAAGCAAATGCACGTGGTCCTTTAGCTTCCGTTTGCTCCAAGCTCCGTTGTAGGTGATCCCCGTCACTAGTATATGCTTGGAATGGAGAGACACGAACCGAAAAATGGATGGATGGATGTGAGTGTTCTCGGCCGAGAGGGAGAGGGAACAAGAGAGAGAGAGTTGTGTTGGTGTGTGTGTGTCTTGTGTGTGTGAGAGTGTGTGTATTTATAGAGAAAATCAAGTCCTTCGTCCAACGGTTCTCGAGTCGTCTAGATATCCACGAACTAATTAAAATATTAAAAAGTTGTACTCCCCTTGTCCTTACTAGTTGGCCGATCCCATTAGGGTGCAATGGCATCCGGTTCGATCTCGATTGTTTAGTTAGAGTTTAGTTTAGTTAAGTGGGTTAACTTTAAGGTCTAACCCCGTTAGTTGTTTAATGCGTTAAAAAGCGGGCGTTAGGGCAATCAGGGACCCTAACTGGCTCAGAAAAATACGAATAATAATCCTGGCAATATTTTTATGTTCCGGGTATCGTCCGGTTGTTCGGTCGGATAGTAATCCGTTAAAGTGCTTAAGTAATCCTTTAAGCGTCGTAAATAATATTTTTAGCGACACAATTTATTCTGCAAAGTGTCAGGAATAATTCCTCATGTTTTGGCACTTTATTAGTTAGCTAGAAGCTAGTATGTTGACAAAAGTGCTGTGTTTTGTGCTTAGAGTACGTTTTAGGCACATCCAAATCTCTATATCTTATTCCTAGAGACGCAATTATACAACCCTTGTATTCCTACACACACTATGGGTGTAGTAAAATATTTCTGGCTCATACAGGCCTTTAGAGGCAGTGTCTGCCTGATGCTGGCTATATTAGCATGTTCAATAGGTTGTCCGTTCAAATGCTGCTGTGCTTTTGTGCATCATGTTTGTCACTAGAGTTCAGTAAGTAAATAATGTAGTGACGGAAAAACCAAAGTATGATGCAGATATGTACAAGTATCAACAATCAAGTAGCAGTTTATCAGAAATCTCAGTTAAGCACAGTAATTAGGCAACAATTAATAGTTAATTAAGTCGTACGGATACCTGGTTTTATGAGGGTTGTCACATTCTCCCCCCGTTAAATAAATTTCGTCCCGAAATTTTAAATTCTGCTTGTAGAAGCAGGGTTCTCAGGAAATAAGTGGGGGTATTTCTCCTTCATTCGGTCTTCACGCTCCCAGGTGAACTCAGGACCATGTTTAGCATTCCAGCGTACTTTGACGAGCTTGACACTGCTCCGGCGGGTCTTGTTAACTTTCCAATCCGTGACCTCGACAGGTTCTTCAACGAAGTGGAGCGTGTCATCAATATGAATTTCGTCGGTAGGAATGGCAACGTTAACTTGAGTTGGACTTCTCTTTAGATTGGATACATGAAATGTATCGTGAACGTTATTCAGCTCGGCAGGTAGTTCCAACTTGTATGCTACGGTTCCAATTCTTTCCAAAACCTTGAAAGGACCAATGTAGCGCGGATTCAACTTCCCACGCTTCCCAAAGCGTGCTACACCCTTCCAGGGTGATACCTTCAACAAAACCATATCCCCAACCTCAAACTCTTGAGGTCTCCTTTTCAGATCTGCGTAGGTCTTCTGGCGGTCGCGAGCCGCACTAATGCGATCTCGGATTTGCGCGATCTTATCTGTAGTTTCCTGAACTACATCGGGACCTACCAATTGTCTATCACCTGCGTCAGCCCAACAAAGCGGTGATCTGCACTTGCGTCCATATAAAGCTTCGAATGGCGCGGTACCAATACTGGTGTGGTAGCTGTTGTTGTATGAAAATTCAACCAGGGGTAAATGCTTATCCCAGCTACCGCCTAAATCCATCACACATGCTCTCAGCATGTCCTCCAATGTCTGAATCGTCCGCTCACTTTGACCGTCGGTCTGCGGGTGAAACGCGGTGCTCATATTCAGCTTTGAACCAAAAGCTTCCTGGAAGGATTGCCATATCCTCGATACGAACCTTCCGTCTCTATCAGAAATAATCGAGAGAGGTACTCCATGGCGAGTAACAATTTCTCTCATGTAAATTTCAGCCAATTTGCTTGTATTATCCTTCTCGCGGATAGGCAAGAAGTGTGCTGATTTCGTCAATCGATCTACTATCACCCAGATAGTGTCATGGCCCTTTGGCGTTCTTGGCAACTTCGTAATAAAATCCATGGATATTTCTTCCCACTTCCATTGGGGAATTTTTGGTTGTTGCAGAAGTCCCGAAGGCTTCTGGTATTCTGCCTTGACCTTAGCGCAAGTTAAACATTTGCTCACGTATATAGCAACATCGCCTTTCATTCTAGGCCACCAGTAATAGTCCTTAAGATCCTGGTACATCTTATCCGCTCCAGGGTGGATAGAGTACCGTGACTTGTGAGCTTCATCAAAAATAACCTCTCTTAAATCACCAAACAAAGGAACCCAAATCCTTTCCTCAAAACATAACGTTCCATTCTTGTTTGGTACCAATATCTTCTCCATCCCACGGAGATATTCTTCTGCAAGGTTTCTTTCCTTGAGAGCTTCTTTCTGCGCTGCACGGATGCGCGAGGAAAGGTCGGTTTGAATAATCATTTCCATAGCCCTAACCCTTATGGGCTTGATTCTCTCTTTACGACTTAGGGCATCGGCGACCACATTTGCCTTCCCTGGATGATACTTGATTTCGCAGTCGTAGTCGTTTAGCAGCTCGACCCATCGCCTTTGCCTCATATTCAACTCCTTCTGGTTGAATATATGCTGGAGGCTCTTGTGATCTGTAAAGATCGTACACTTTGTACCATAAAGGTAGTGTCTCCAGATCTTCAAAGCAAAGACCACTGCGCCTAGCTCCAAATCATGCGTGGTATAGTTCTTTTCATGCACCTTCAGTTGGCGTGATGCGTAGGCAATAACCTTTTGACGTTGCATCAACACACAACCCAATCCTTGACGCGATGCGTCGCAGTATACCACGAAATCGTCAGTGCCTTCTGGTAGAGCTAAGATTGGCGCATTGCAAAGCTTATCTTTCAATGTCTGAAACGCTTCACCCTGTTTGATTCCCCAATCAAACTTCTTATCCTTTTGCGTGAGGAGTGTTAACGGTTGAGCAATCTTTGAAAAATCCTCAATGAACCTTCGATAATAGCCAGCCAAACCCAAGAATTGCCGAATCTCGGTTGGCATTTTTGGCGTTTCCCAATTTTTGATCGCTTCGATCTTGGTCGGGTCCACATGAATCCCACCTTCATTTACCACATGTCCAAGAAATTGGACTTCTCTTAGCCAAAACTCGCACTTAGAGAACTTGGCATATAACTGCTCCTTTCTCAGCAACTCTAAAATAGCTCTAAGATGTTGCTCGTGCTCAGCCTTCGTCTTCGAATAAATCAGAATATCATCAATGAATACGATCACGAACTTATCCAAGTACGGCTTACAAACTCGGTTCATCAAATCCATGAACACTGCAGGTGCGTTTGTCAAACCAAACGGCATAACCAGAAACTCGTAGTGTCCATATCGAGTTCTGAAGGCTGTCTTCGGAATACTCTCCTCCTGTATCCGTAGCTGAGGTATCCAGATCGAAGATCGATCTTTGAATAGAAGCTTGAACCTTGAAGTTGGTCGAACAGATCATCAATCCTTGGCAAAGGATACCTATTCTTGATCGTCAGCTTGTTCAACTCTCTGTAGTCAATGCACATACGGAAACTACCATCCTTCTTCTTGACAAACAAAACTGGAGCTCCCCAAGGCGAGAAGCTTGGTCGGATAAAACCCTTATCTAACAACTCTTGAAGTTGCGTCGACAGTTCTTGCATCTCAGACGGAGCAAGTCTATAAGGTGCCTTAGCCACAGGCGCAGCGCCTGGAACTAAGTCGATGCGAAACTCCACTTGCCTTTGAGGTGGCAAGCCAGGCAAGTCTTCTGGAAAGACTTCTGGGTAATCCCTCACGACAGGGATGTCTTCGATCTTCGGCTCAGCAGCCTTCTCATCCACAATGTGTGCTAGAAAAGCAACACATCCTTTCCTCAAACACTTCCTTGCTTTCAGGCAGCTAATCATCCTTAACGGCGTCTCACGCTTCTCCCCATGAACAACAATGGTCTCACCATCATCGGTCGGGATACGAATAATCTTCTCGTGACAAACTATCTCCGCCTTGTTGCTCGATAACCAATCCATCCCTACTACCACGTCGAAGCCTCCCAACTGGACTGGTAGTAGATCGAGAGCAAACTCACGCTCTCCTAATTCGATTACGCAACCTCTAATCACTTCATTGGCTTCCACTAACTTCCCATTTGCTAATTCGATCGAGTAAGGGATATCTAACTTACTAGCGGCTAAACCAAGCATGTTTCTAAATTCTAGCGATATGAAGCTATAATCGGCACCAGTATCAAACAAAACGGATGCATAGCGTTGGTTTACAGGGAACGTACCAGTGACAACGTTGGGATCCTGGCGCGCTTCCCTGGCTTCCATGTTGAAAACTCTTCCACGTGCCTGGTTTAATTCTGGGCAATTCCTCTTGAAATGCCCTTGATCTCCACAATTAAAACATCCGGGCCTCTGCCCGTTCCCACCATTGTTTCCAGCTTGGTGGTTTCCCTGGTTTCGGTTCACTGTGCCTGCTTGGTTAGCATGAGTAACACGGTTTCCATCACCTCCCAGGTTTCCTTGTGGGCGGTTCCCATTACCACCACGGTTATTCCTATTCCCATATCCTCCTGGACCTCCCCGGCCAGCAGTGGCCCAACAAGTCTCCTTCAGGTGGCCAACCTTTCCACATGCTTCACAAACTTTCAACCCACAACGACCAGAGTGATGCTTTTGGCATGAGTTGCACTTGGGTTGTGCACCCATGTATCCCTTCCCTTTCTTTCTACCACCAGCTGAATCATGAGCTGGCGCATTCGACTCTCCCTTTTTAACCACCGTCTCGGTGCTCTGCTTGAAACTCGAAAACTTCCGCTTATTACCACCAGATGACTCCACATGAGTCTCCTTTTTCTTGGGTTCAATCTCATCGAACTTGTTCAACCGAATCGCCTCTTCGGTGAGAGCCACACTTAGATCAATGGCTTCTGTGATGGTTGCAGGTTTGGAAGAAGTCACCATACTGATTATCTGAGGAGCCAATCCCCAGATGAAGCGCTCAATCCTTTTGAACTCAGGCGTAACCATATAGGGTACCACATGCGACAGATCGTGGAACCTCTGAACATACTCTGCTATCTTCGAACCTTCCATCTTCAGGTGCCAGAACTCGGTCTCTAACCTCTGGATTTCCGCGTGAGAACAGTACTTCTTACGCATAAGCTCTTTCAACTCTGTCCAGGTCAGTGCGTAAGCTGCAGCTTCGCCAAGGGTCTGGACCTGTAGATTCCACCAGGATAGGGCTCCATCCACAAAAAGACCTGAAATGTAGGTGACTTGCTGATCGGGCGCACATTTGCTCATGCGAAGTACGGACTCTGTTTTCTCGGCCCAGCGAACGAAAGAGACAGCACCTCCAGTGCCATCGAAGTTTGTGGGCTTACAGTCCAAAAATTGCTTGTAGGTGCACCCTGCACATACATTACAACATAGGAACGGCATTAGCATCCGCTAAAGGAATCCATTCAGGTCACGGTATGTCTTAATGACTAGGGTTACCATGAGGAGGATTTTGGTTGCCGTTGTTGTTTGAGCTGCTTCCGCTTGGTCCTCCTTGCGAGGCAGCATATTGAGCAATGGCGGCAGCAATAACTTGCTGTAGTTCTTCAGGAGTAGTGGGCATCGGCTGCGGTTGACGTCTGGGTGCCATCTTCTAAAGATGCGTACGTCGATTAGGCCATAATAAAGCGTATATAGTAATAATAGTAGCATATAACATCTCATGTTATCTATATATCACACACACAACATCCCATGTCTCAACATCCCATGTCACAAATTTCATACCTACAACATCCCATGTCCCAACATCCCATGTTGCAAATATCATACATACAACATCCCATGTCCCAAAACATAAATAAGCAATCAAGTGAATCAGATATGGTGAGAATACGGCGATTGTTATATATATCGAGACCATAATGTGGTAAGGGTATCAGTACGTCACTGTATCATACAATCACAAATCAAATAGGGGCTACATCACCCCCGTCAAAAACAATATCACATCAGTGTCACATACATCCAGTACATCAACAAATATCAACAAAAATCAGTATCGTCAGATGGTCTCCAAAAGGCTGTGCAGTCACAATCGCGGTCGTCTCACCATCGCCTACCACTATGGTACCAATGAGCCCTATGCGGATGGGGGTGGAGGAGGGGGAAAGTGAGTGTAGAGTAAGCGGCGTAAGTGAAGCCAATCCTCCTCCATCGCCTGCTGAGTGCGAATAACAGATGCAATCTGCTGCTCCATAGTCGTAAGTCGGGCAGCAAAGTCAGGAGGTAATGATCGAAAAGGCTGAAAAGATGAAGATGTCTGACCAAGATATGGACCAAAAGATAGCTGAGCTCTCTCGAGCTCCTGGAGTCGCTGTGTATGGGAATCATGCTGATGGACAAAGGACATCAAGACGTCCTCAATGGTATGTCCCATATGGAATGGATGATATGGATCAGTAGGTGGCATCGGTGAGGAAGATGACCAAAGCAGTGGCGTGCTGGTGGGATCGAATGGTGCTACATGAACAGAAGATGGAACAGGTGTCATCTGAGGTACGAAAGGCATAGGCATCGGTATGTGACCAAAAGGGTGGGCTGAAGAGCCCTCTCCAGGCCCTGCTGGAGGTACAAACGGTGGGATCTGAAACGAAAAATCAGTATGATGTGCCTCAGTGTGATGTGGTGGAAGCGGTGGAACATCCTCGTCAGCCGGTATCCAACCGTGCTGAGCCTCCTCATCAGGCGGATCCATATGCTCTGCAAATAGAGCGTGCTCAGGCTCAATGGGTACAGGATCAAAAGGAGCAATGACAGGATCAACACGATCAACATGGTGGTCAACAGGGACGTCAGCAATCAAAGGTGGGTCAACAAAAGGATCAACAGCATGATCAGCAACTAACAAAGGGACATCATCAACAGGAAGATCGCCAACAGGCGGGTCAGCCAAAACGGGCTCAACAGGAACGTCGGCATGTACCAAGTCATGCTCATGTACAGGATCGAGAGCAGCTGCCTGCTCTGGGGCTACGGCAGGCTCCTGGTCGTCAAAAGCCATGTCAAAATCAAACTCTGGATCAAAGGGATCGATAGGATCGACGGGATCAACAGGGTCCTCCATATGATGGTCCATAGGAATATACTCAATATCGCGGTCAGGATCAAATCCTGGAGGAAAAACGGGATCGGAATCCTCAATATCATCGTGCTCAAATACAAGGCTCGGAATGGGGGCGGCAGAAGACGCCTGATCGGGGTCCGAGTCATGAACAAAATGCTGAATGCTCACCTCGTGAGACGGAGCAGATGCCACAGACTTAAAAGAGTCTGGGACTGGTGAGTGAACGGGCGAGTCTCCAGCTGGGGCATCAGCAATCATCAAGAGACCGCCAGCGGGTAAAGGGGCTGCATCAGGATCCTCGTCCTCAAAAGGCTCGTCCTCGTAGAGATCAATGTCGCCGTCAGCCTCGGCGTCTAGTAATAGCTCGTGAGCTGGGTAAGAAGCAAGAGGAATCGGAGCTGGAATCACAACAAGAGGAAGATACTCAGCAGGATCGCCATCAATAGGCTCATAGGCACCCTCGGGTAAAGCGAAGGGCAAGGAGTCATCAGTATGCTCGTCAATGCCGTCGGGTAGAGCGAACGGCTGGAAGTCATCATCATCTGTGCTCGTATAATCTGAGGTATGCACCTCATGCTCTGATGACACAATGTCATCCGATACCATGGGTAGAGGTCCAGTAGTATCCGAGTCTCCGGTATCTGATGTATCCATGTGTCTGTAACACAATCACAAGTATGCACAAATAATCCGTAAATCAGGTAATCACATAAGTTACCAAATAATAGTCACATAATTCTCCTAGTCCCACTAGCCTCCCAGCCTCCCAGACTGTCCTTCCTAGTCCCACTAGCCAACTTTCCCAGCCTCCCAGACTGACTCCCTAGTCCCACTAGCAAATTCTCCCAGCCTCCCAGACTGACTCCCTAGTCCCACTAGCAAATTCTCCCAGCCTCCCAGACTGACTCCCTAGTCCCACTAGCCAACTACCTCGATCCATTAGATCGAGCCTCGGCCTCCCAGACCGAGCCTCAGTCTCCCAGACCGAGCCTCAGCCTCCCAGACTGAGCCTAAAAATAATAAATAAAATATGCTCAACATTTGTTTATAAAAACGTTTTGGATCTGGACTTAAGTGGTATGCAAAAAAATGTTTTCGTGAGAGCCCTAGTGATCATAGTCTAGACTCGAGAAGGAATCCTAGTTCGCTATGATCAGAGCTCTGATACCAAGCTGTCACACCCTGGCTTTGCGGAAGCGTGGTTAATTTGGTGTGACTTCTTAATACCATAGCTTAATCATAACAAGGCTATATGTATTAAAATATGCAAGATCATCCATTGATAATAAAAATATAAAACATTGTCTTAACGGGTGAAACACCCAACAATCATGACTTGTCTAAACATTACAACCATAAACATGACATAAACACGATTCAAGGTCTGTGACTCGTCCAGGAAGAAGTCACATTCCCCGAATCCTGGATGACCCTGATGTCTTATGCAGCGGGAAACCTGTTATACCGTGCCAGATCCTTAATTCCCTGAAATACATGTAAGTTGAAAAATCAACAATAATGTTGAGCGAGTTCATGCGAAAAACGAGTAAATAAACCTTTATCTTTATCAAAAACCCTGGTATGCAGCAAATAAGGAATAAGAGATCACCAACGGTTTGCAAGGCCATTGATATGTGTAAATGCAAGTAGGAAGGCTCAAACCTAGCAAATTTATGCGTCGGGAACAAAGTCATCCCAAGGTCCGTTATGCTGGACCTGGGACTGGGCTCGCTACACCCAAATAGATCTACCGCTCCTGCCCCTCGGTCCCCACCCTGAGGATTAATGACCTCAAGTTTCCGCCTACCCATTCACATGATCTGAAAGTAACCCTCCTTACGCTAACCATACCATGTATAAAGTAATCATAATCATTGTAACATGTATTTCACCCCCGCAGTTTAGAAAACTGAAAACAGTTAAGAGAAAAGGGGGACATGAACTCACAGTGAATGCGTCACAATATCAAGTAATCCAAAAGTGCTGCGCAACGACCTACATGTGCTGATTCTATTAGACGGATGGCCGTGCTTTAGCTTCATAGTTTATATTTTTGGGAAACGGTTAGACAACCGCTCCGTGTATATACTTGATAACGTATTTTCCTTCCCAAGGATGGGGGAATTAATACATGTGTAATTATATCATTTTATTAAGTCCCACTTAATACATTTTATTTCTTATTCCAGAAATATAATTATTTTTCTCAAAAATAATATATTTCCTTTTCCACGTAATACTTTCCCAAAATAATATATTGACAACACATGCGTTTATGAATATTTCCGTATAAAGCGTAAGTTACGTTTTGGCGATTAAGTGGTAATAGTAATTACCATTGTAACTTATATGTTTGTCGTATAATCGTTTGTATTATTTTGGGTTCGACAAAGTTAGTAAATATTATTTTTACTCTAAAAATAATATTTATACATTTTCACAAAATAATCATAAACAGTGTGGTGACAAAATATATTTACCGAATATATATTTATCACGTTTAGTTTTGTGAAAATCCCACCTCCGATTATTTAATAAATAAAGTCATGGCGAAATATGTTTTGTAAATATTTCCAAAAATAACTCTAACACTTGTGAATAATTCTAAGTGTTAAATTTTAGAAAAATTTCGCCAGAGTTTCCCCTGTAACTGGAGGTGGCCACGCTTTCAAGCGTATCATTTTCTTTTACAAAATCATTTCAACACTCCTTTTATTTCAATCAATCAATTTCCAACACATTAATCTTGTCGATAAGTATGTAAAATCGCATCATTTCATGAACTTGTAGTTTTTCTAAAAACTACGGTGTAGATCTCGTTATAATCAATGGATCTATGTGTAAAATGATTTAGTCTCGTAAAAACCCAGTTTTTATCACAAATCCTCCTTTACAACTTCCCGACAACTTTTATAAAAATGGTTATTTTGTCGGATCTTTCGTTTCACAAGTGTTTTTACACTTGTAGTTTATAGAAATCATCTTTTATTAACATGTTATCCACTTTTATAAAACATGATTTTCTCAACACCCGGTTCTACGAATATACCACTTGTACATACGTAGATCGGCTCGTTTTAAATACTATTTCACGCGTCAAAACACTTTTACACAAGTTCATGTTTCCCGTGTGGTGGAGTTTCACCTTTTAACCCTCGTACCGCTAGAAACAAGTGTATGTCAAGATTCGGGATCTTAACAAAGTCGGGTTAAATGATGATAAGAGCCACCACATCGTAGATCGGGCCTTAACAATCAACATATTCAAATACTACGACATTTACACAAGACATGACCTTTTATCCAACGATTTTCATGTTTTAGTAGACTTTTTAGATTCGAATGATGGGTTACCGACTTTCAACCACTAAAAATCCTTTTAACCACTTTAGATATGATTAAAAACGAGTTTTAAATGTTATACCTCTAGCTCGGGGCTAGGGAAGATCTTTGGCGAAAACGGCGTGGATAAAAGCAAATGCACGTGGTCCTTTAGCTTCCGTTTGCTCCAAGCTCCGTTGTAGGTGATCCCCGTCACTAGTATATGCTTGGAATGGAGAGACACGAACCGAAAAATGGATGGATGGATGTGAGTGTTCTCGGCCGAGAGGGAGAGGGAACAAGAGAGAGAGAGAGTTGTGTTGGTGTGTGTGTGTCTTGTGTGTGTGAGAGTGTGTGTATTTATAGAGAAAATCAAGTCCTTCGTCCAACGGTTCTCGAGTCGTCTAGATATCCACGAACTAATTAAAATATTAAAAAGTTGTACTCCCCTTGTCCTTACTAGTTGGCCGATCCCATTAGGGTGCAATGGCATCCGGTTCGATCTCGATTGTTTAGTTAGAGTTTAGTTTAGTTAAGTGGGTTAACTTTAAGGTCTAACCCCGTTAGTTGTTTAATGCGTTAAAAAGCGGGCGTTAGGGCAATCAGGGACCCTAACTGGCTTAGAAAAATACCAATAATAATCCTGGCAATATTTTTATGTTCCGGGTATCGTCCGGTTGTTCGGTCGGATAGTAATCCGTTAAAGTGCTTAAGTAATCCTTTAAGCGTCGTAAATAATATTTTTAGCGACACAATTTATTCTGCAAAGTGTCAGGAATAATTCCTCATGTTTTGGCACTTTATTAGTTAGCTAGAAGCTAGTATGTTGACAAAAGTGCTGTGTTTTGTGCTTAGAGTACGTTTTAGGCACATCCAAATCTCTATATCTTATTCCTAGAGACGCAATTATACAACCCTTGTATTCCTACACACACTATGGGTGTAGTAAAATATTTCTGGCTCATACAGGCCTTTAGAGGCAGTGTCTGCCTGATGCTGGCTATATCAGCATGTTCAATAGGTTGTCCGTTCAAATGCTGCTGTGCTTTTGTGCATCATGTTTGTCACTAGAGTTCAGTAAGTAAATAATGTAGTGACGGAAAAACCAAAGTATGATGCAGATATGTACAAGTATCAACAATCAAGTAGCAGTTTATCAGAAATCTCAGTTAAGCACAGTAATTAGGCAACAATTAATAGTTAATTAAGTCGTACGGATACCTGGTTTTATGAGGGTTGTCACATTCTCCCCCCGTTAAATAAATTTCGTCCCGAAATTTTAAATTCTGCTTGTAGAAGCAGGGTTCTCAGGAAATAAGTGGGGGTATTTCTCCTTCATTCGGTCTTCACGCTCCCAGGTGAACTCAGGACCATGTTTAGCATTCCAGCGTACTTTGACGAGCTTGACACTGCTCCGGCGGGTCTTGTTAACTTTCCAATCCGTGACCTCGACAGGTTCTTCAACGAAGTGGAGCGTGTCATCAATATGAATTTCGTCGGTAGGAATGGCAACGTTAACTTGAGTTGGACTTCTCTTTAGATTGGATACATGAAATGTATCGTGAACGTTATTCAGCTCGGCAGGTAGTTCCAACTTGTATGCTACGGTTCCAATTCTTTCCAAAACCTTGAAAGGACCAATGTAGCGCGGATTCAACTTCCCACGCTTCCCAAAGCGTGCTACACCCTTCCAGGGTGATACCTTCAACAAAACCATATCCCCAACCTCAAACTCTTGAGGTCTCCTTTTCAGATCTGCGTAGGTCTTCTGGCGGTCGCGAGCCGCACTAATGCGATCTCAGATTTGCGCGATCTTATTTGTAGTTTCCTGAACTACATCGGGACCTACCAATTGTCTATCACCTGCGTCAGCCCAACAAAGCGGTGATCTGCACTTGCGTCCATATAAAGCTTCGAATGGCGCGGTACCAATACTGGTGTGGTAGCTGTTGTTGTATGAAAATTCAACCAGGGGTAAATGCTTATCCCAGCTACCGCCTAAATCCATCACACATGCTCTCAGCATGTCCTCCAATGTCTGAATCGTCCGCTCACTTTGACCGTCGGTCTGCGGGTGAAACGCGGTGCTCATATTCAGCTTTGAACCAAAAGCTTCCTGGAAGGATTGCCATATCCTCGATACGAACCTTCCGTCTCTATCAGAAATAATCGAGAGAGGTACTCCATGGCGAGTAACAATTTCTCTCATGTAAATTTCAGCCAATTTGCTTGTATTATCCTTCTCGCGGATAGGCAAGAAGTGTGCTGATTTCGTCAATCGATCTACTATCACCTAGATAGTGTCATGGCCCTTTGGCGTTCTTGGCAACTTCGTAATAAAATCCATGGATATTTCTTCCCACTTCCATTGGGGAATTTTTGGTTGTTGCAGAAGCCCCGAAGGCTTCTGGTATTCTGCCTTGACCTTAGCGCAAGTTAAACATTTGCTCACGTATATAGCAACATCGCCTTTCATTCTAGGCCACCAGTAATAGTCCTTAAGATCCTGGTACATCTTATCCGTTAGACTTGGAAGTACCAATAGAGCTTACATTTTTGTTCACCTTTACGATGAAAAAAAAGTTGTTGTTTTACAAAATATAACATATTAATGTGAACAAACTAATATTAATTGTATAACTTCATACACTTACATCTCTTATGAGAGATGGGGAAACTTCATCTATAACCCCATTGGAAGTGCAATAAACGTCATGTTGTTTAACATTACTTGGTTCTCCAAGTCCATCCTTTATGGTAATAGCATTCTGATCTTGAATGCAAAGATCCTGATTCAATGACACATTTTTCATTAACATACATAATGTTTATACTTACCGCTGAATGTTGAAATTAATAGGAATTTTATGTGTACATATGTATATATAAGTATACGATTACCTGGTGGACATTTGGTTCTTCATGTGAGAAAACGAAGCCATAATCTTTACGTATGGCCTATAAAGGACAGTATGCAAAACATTAGTGATAGATAACTATTACGGAATAATGTATATACAGATAACAGAAGATTACCTCGTCTAGTTTATGAAGGTACTCATCACGAGATACTTCAACAACGTCATCATCAGAATTGTCTCCCATTATGAACAAAAACAGCAATTGAACTACAACAACAGTTTAATGAAAGTGAACAATATCAATGTTCTTAAATATCGATACATATTCATCATATAAAAAAAAATTATTCAAACGAATAACTGTTGATGCATATTTTGTCTATCGCCTTCGTCAATCCGGTTAATCCGAGTCGTAGTGAAAAGTCGAGAAGAAATCCGGTTAATCCGAGTCGTAGTGAAAATCGTAACGACTTGTCTTTCTCTCTCTCTAAGACTCGACAATACAGAAATGAACACTATTTTTGAGAGATTGTGCAAGAGGATCATATCGGTTTTTGAGACATATCACCAACACCGTTGATCTTGATTAATCAGCAAATGTTAAAAACAAATTTACTTCTGATTGTCAGTATTGTTGAGTTTTGCAGGTTTCTGATCCTGTTGCTACGAATAGCCAGGAGACACATCAGAACCAGAGGAGAGCTTAAACAGAGAAAGCCAGGAGTTGATTTCAATGGTGATAACGATTTCCAGACAGAGATCTCAGCATTATGTTAGGGGGAGTCTGATGAAAGTTAGAGCCAGAGAATGATCCAGGCATATGATTCCAGGAAGGAATTCCTGAAGAAGATATTATTCCAGGCTGAGTTCCTGAAGAAGTTCGAACAAGATTGAGGTGCTGTGAATGATTGAAGACTCTCACTGAAGATTCCGTCAACATCCAAGGGGGAGTTTGTTAGTGCAGTTGTCTGTCGACTACATCTTAGTTCGAGTCTTAGAGAGAGAGAGAAAGACAAGTCGTTACGAGTTTCACTACGAGATTGACTACGGCAATATCCAAGGGGGAGATTGTTGATGCATATTTTGTCTATCGCCTTCGTCAATCCGAGTCCATAGTGAAAAGCCGGAAGGAATCAAGTGCATAACGTCATATTTAGTTAGAAATGGCAAGGTGGCAAACTTGTAATTAATGTGAACTTTCATTAAAAGCCTTGACCATATAAATAGGGTGTTATGTCATAGTTTTAGTAAGTTCTTGATAGAGATTTTGGAGAAGACTTGGAGAAGACTTTCTAGAGAGAGAAAGTAGAGAGAGAAAGTAGTGTAAACGTGAGATCTTGTACCGGATTGTCAAATCTATCAATGAAATCACGTTAGAAGTACGTTATCGTGTGTTCGGTCACGTTCGTTCACGGATTCCGCACGTGAAACGTTCGTTACGCAATCGAACGGCGTCAAAACCGGTCCTACACTCGTGTGCGTGACAATCTCAGAACATCGTTGGTTAGTATTAATTCTATAACAATTATTGAAAAAACTAATGTTTTTTTTTATAATAATTTCTCTGTCATTGTTTATCTTATCGTATACTTATTATTGACATTGCCTACTGTGTTGTTTTATAGAAGCTTCCTGGATTATATCACGAGTGGATTAAAACATTCAACTACCCAGACAAGAATGCTGTCATCCGCACTGTTGATGGGAGGATTTTTAAAGTAAAAATTATTAAGATTGCTGGCGCATACTTTCTTTATAACGGCTGGGTTGATATGGTCACCTCCTTGAAGTTACCATCAAATTCCTGGTTAGTATTCCAGTTCGAAGAAGCTTTGTCTTCTTTTCGACTTATATACTTTTACCAAGACATATCGCTTGCGCCGTCTGAGTATTTCTACTACCTACCTGGAGGATCAAAGGATCGAGATAATTGCATGGTACCTATCAATTTTAACTTTTATCTATTTAACATTTGAATTTATATATGTTCAAAGTGTACTTATATATGTTCCCGTATCACGTGTAGTATGTGGATAGGATGTTTGTTCATCACAAGATGTTAAATACTTTTCCGAGATATCCTGCTGTGGTACGGTCGTCCGGTAATCGTAAATGGTTCGTCCGTATGGAAGTTTTTGACGATGAAGTGTACATTACAACTAGATGGAGTCGGATCAAATCTGAGATGTCTATCACTGATCATCATTTGGTGGTTTTTGAAATGGTTGATTTGAGGACCTATGAGATGAGTGTTTTCTGTTGGAAACCTGCGCTGTTAACTTTACCACCCGAACTACACTCTATAAAAAAGGAACATACAGATGAAGTGATTGAACTTTCTGATGATGACTTGCCTAATCCGATTCATGTAGTTGGTGTTCAAGGAAATCCGGATGACGAAGTACCGGTTGTATTTCGCGTGGACAATCATTATGTAAGTTTGTGCTTTTTTCCTTTTCATAATACTAATGTATGTTTTCTTTTCTACTCCTTATAATTTGATCATCCCTGTTTAAGCAATTAGTTTATTACAGTGTTTTATTTTTTTTCGTAGCGCCTTAAAAAGAAGTGGGCTCAAATGCACGGTTTGGATCGTAAGATGGATTTGATTATCAAGGACTCCGCTGGTTTCACTTGGGACGTATCCATTGGTGTCGAGCACTCTCAAGGATGTCCGCGCTACAATGTCGCTGGTATGAATCATTTTGTTTGAGACAAACAGTTGGCATGGGATTCTGAGTTTCATATGGTTTATGTCAAAAGTAGAGGTATGTTGATTTACCATTGAGGCGGTCAAGGTCGATGGGATGTGTTTGTGGAAAAATACAGTATAATGATCTTTACATTTTGGTGGTTAGAAACAGTGGAATTATCCTTTTGTTAATTGTTATTTTAGTACCAGTAACTGTGTTTCTTGGTATGTTGCTATAGTTTCATCAACGATATGTTAGCTTACTAAGTTTTGCATGTTATGTATGTGTTTTGGTATATTTGGTAACCAACTTTCTTGATCATGTTTTGTAAATATTTTAACGTTAGTAATTTGTTTATTTCAATCATGATGGTCAAAAACTAATTTTTGTTTTGTGTTGCTGTGTTTCTTAAAATTAAATTTAATAAACATTTGGTGAAATTACGAAGTTTAACTTATACCGGTAATTCCATTTACTTATTAAACATTATTATATAAATTTAGTTTTATTGTATCTTGCCAATTTAAGGTTTATGGTCGATAACTTCCAATTTCATTTATCATTCAAAAGATATTGTACACACTTTTATAAAGTCTTTTATTTCGGTAAGTTATTCTTCTTAACTAAGGAAATTGATTATGATCAACCTAATCAATTTTCGTTCTTTATTACCAAATTATATTATTAATTAACATCCATCCAAAAAAAAAGGATCATTCAAAAGCATTATTTGTAATATTTATAAAATTATATTTATATGTTAACCCATTCGTTAAAAATAATTATGATCTTTTGAAAACTTTGATTTTGTATATATTACCAAATAAAATATATTACCAAATTTTATGATATCTTTCTATAAATTTAATATAGTAATATATAAATTTCAATCAGAATATTGTAATCTTATTTGAAAGAAATAAAAGGATTTACCTTTCTAAAAAAAGAAATTATCGTTTCCATTTTGTTATCACATATTCCCATCATAGATCAAACCAATTTATATTTCATACATATTTGTTTATATATTATAATCACTGATATATATACTTCCGTGTATATTTTTTTTCCTATAAGTAACATCAACATTTCTCTCTAATACATATAAACTTATTTCTTATTTTTGTGTTTCTTCAAGAAGGTATTATCAAAAAAGGCTTTTTTTAATACCTATTGTCTTTTGATGTATGCATAATAATGTTGTTAATTCGATTATTATATGTGTGTATTATTGATAGGTTTGTTCGTATGATGGCTAATATCCCGTTCGATTTGTTGCTGATGGAAATTTTTTTTAGGCTCCCTCTCAAATCAGTTGGTCGTTTCAGAACTGTATGTAAAGATTGGAATGAAGCACTAACAAGTTTTGACTTTCTCATTAAGCATTCGACCCGCGTTAGTAATAGATTAGTAATATTTTTTTGTCATATACAAAAAGAATAAATATAAAGTGATATTTATTATTATTTTTAAATTTAATACTGATTATAGTAATTGTCAAAAATCTTTCCTTTTTTTTTTACCAGGAAGAACTTCTTGAAGAAGGCATTAATCCGGATCCTTGTCTTATTTGATAATATGATTTGGACTCTTATTTTTATTTATGGATGATAATCGCACTTATTTCTTTTCTTTACTTGCGCACAATGTTTGGTGTTTTGTTTTATTTCATTATCTTAGTAAAATAAAGTTTGATGAATTTATTATATCCGAATTGTTATTTATTTTTTTTCTCTATTTTTTTGTATCATTTGTGGTCTCAAATCTAATCTTAGTATACACAATTTTGGCAAACTAATATATACACAATTTTCGGCTAACTAATATATGTTAATGAAAATTACCTTCTTAATCAATAATATATATATCTAATGATATTATTCACAACTTTCGGTAAAGGAATATATGGTTATAATATTCTGTTTCCTTCTAAATAAAATATGATAAAATAATGAAAACAAAATATCAGACATTGGTAACCTAAAGCCATCATTACCCCTCAACCATCATCTCAATCATCTATTTCACTCTTTATTTTTATTTTGATCATAATAACCTTTTGGTAGTTCTTGGAGAAACCCATTTGCATATACACAAAGTCAGGTTCCTGGATATCATAGTTTCGTTTCATTAGATCCTAACCGGTAAGTTAACCGCTTTTAATCTATGTTTATACGTTTATTTTGTATGGCTGGAACTTTGTAATAATTTGTTAAATCATAATGCTAATAAAGATTTCCGCATTTTGATTTACATCTACATATATGCATGTTATTTGATCTGAAAATGTTTTGTTCTACATATATTTTTAGTTACTATTGCCTTAAAAATTATGATGTATTTTGTCACACCCTCAAATTACCAACTAGGGAGTGTCCCTGTTAGGCGTGTGACGACTAGCAATGAGCCACCAATTACATTGAATCACAAGTTCTAAATAAAGTTTCATCATTTAATAGTAATAAAATCCGAACATAATTAATTCAAGACCATCAAGTTCAGCGGAAGCGTTAACGTAACATAATGTAAATACTTTCCAAACAACCATAGTAAATAAATGTTTGATAAATAACTCATCAATGCAACCATGACCACTCACGCACTCCAGCCAGCAAGTTCCTGTTCCCAAGTACCTAACGACCTGCGAGCATGTAACAAGTGTATCAGACAAAGCTGGCGAGTTCACAGTTTTAGAGAACGTTGGTTACCAGTTGTATATAAAACAGTTCAACAACCAATGCAAGTAATATTGTTAATATCTCAACTCCGAACAAGACGGCTCCTGAAATACATGACTGCCCTTCCCACGTACTCCTATCTAGTACTGGGCCTGACTGGGTCATTAGTTCACATCCGTCCTCTCTAGGAGCGGTGTGAGGGTGCCAAACCTAAGTAGCGCTACTAACTAATACCCGATGAGGGACTTACAAAAGATGATAGGTGAGAATATTAACCAATATACTCGTTTTTACCCAAAGACTCATCCCCCCCATGGGATACCCACTGACTGTCCCCAACCACTGGGACGCATGCTCGAATGTAGTGAACTCACCTGATTAGCACCGCATAATACTCCATGTACCAAAAGAAGGCAAGCAAGGCCCACAACTTGAAATATCCAACATTCCCATGCCCTACTACAAGTGAAAGGACACCTTAAGGTCTAATGCAAATAACCCTAGTTTAACAACTTGGATATAAAGATAGTTATCCAATTACCTAGTCTAGATCGAAACACTATTCGATATAGACAAATTAACTTGATGAAACGATTGTGATTTAGTTTGGTTTCTCACACTTATATTTTATGTAAATATATATGAATATACCTATAGTTTAAAGTCTCGTGTGTAACTCGTATAAGTTACATATTTTCAAACATCACCAATTACACTTCAACGTGTACAATATCACCAATGGTTCGTTTTGGTCTTCTAACCCAAGTAAAGCTTAAATATAAATAGAAGTTTGTAAATAAATAATACAATATTGCGAGTGTGTGGTGTACCTTCCTGTTGGCTCGATAGTTAAGTCGATATGCATGACAATCGAGTCTGCCTTTAATTTTGTTTATAAGAAACCACATCACTTATATCATCATACGTGGCCCTAGGATTTTCCATGCACACCCCAAATTGAATTATCCAATCCCAGGTTATCTTCTACCCTCAAGCAACCAGCAAAGTTACAACAGTCAAATATGCCATAACCTACCCCATCTATCTTCATCATGCATGTTTTTAACAATCACCACGCTCAATTAAGAACCATCTCTGCTACGTCTGTTGCGCCGCATCACCCTATTAACATCATCACCGGTCACCTCCTCACACGTCATCATCGTCGAATAACATTGCCATTACAACCCTTCATCAACGCCACTACACTATGCCCACATTACCGAGTACCGCAACCCGCACCCAAACGTCAAGCATCACATCACCTAACCACCGGTACTACTCGAAACGGGTTCACGCACGAGACACGTGTTCACCATGTCTATGTAACCGTCTCAACTTAGTGAGTTCTATCAATAATGCACTGAAAGATCGTACCCGAAGTTGGTGTATTACACAAATCACAAGCTGCTTCCCAAAACCTCTTGCCGACGTCGAGTCTATGCGGAAACAGGAATTACCCACTACTGCTCCGCTATCGTTGCAGCCCGTCTACTTCACCATCCATCACAACCCCGTCACGTTCCCACTATTGCACCACCACCTTCATCGTTCTACATGAACACCCACTACAACCTACGTCTAAAGATTTGTGGTGGCCGCTCTTAGTAAAGAGAGAGAGAGAGTCAACGAAAGTGTATCTCACAGAGAGGATGGAGGCATGATTGCGGCGAGATGGTATTTGATTATTAGGGTTTGTCGTGAGAAAGATTCAAGGGGAAAGTGACGGCTGCAATGCCTTTTCTTTTTGATTTTAGGGTTTGTACGTTGAAAGGGAAAAAAATGATAGGAATTTGAGAATAATCATTATTTACACATTTGGTTAGGGTAAGTTAGTATGCGGGTGTATACCGCGTATACGAACCCGTTTGATGTCAAAGGCCTCATTAAATAAATATATTACTATACACTAAACAAATTTACCGACTAACTATATATATGTTACCCAAATAAAAATGAACATTTGAAGTATATATGTTAAACAAATATTACAAGTTAAACATGTTTCACTCGTCGTAAGTTTTTATTATTTAAACCCATAATAAAATATTTTAAGATTTGTACCCCTTTCCGATCATTAGGTTCAAAAGTATGAGTTGTCACATATTTACTTATTTACATTACAGTTGATTTAATCATTTTTCAGATGATTTTTTTTATGTCTGTATGGATGCAAGGATGTAGTTCGTTGAACTTTTCTAAAATGAATTACGACGATTAATCTGAAATTATAGTATCATTTGCAGATGTTCGAGTATTTTTGCATTTATTGTTATTAACGAAATTAATTTTTAAGTTTGTATGCGATAAGTTTCATAAACTACATGTTTAAATATCATTAACCTTTAGGCTAAAAGCAGGTTATAACTTGAAACTGTATTTTTTTTATCATGCTTAGTATCCTCTCGGAATTATTTTTGTTTTATTTGAGATATTAGATGTTAGATGTTTGATGACTATTTTCAGATTTTATAGTTTCATGAATAATTTTATATTTTTTTTATAACTAATTATAATTTATTTTTTGATATTCGGATTCTACTGTTTGAATCTTATTTAGTATAAAAAGTGGTTTTATTATTGTAATATGTCGGTTCCATAAACTGCTTCTTTGACTGTAGTTATTCGTTTGAATAATTTTTTTTATATGATGAATATGTATCGATATTTAAGAACATTGATATTGTTCACTTTCATTAAACTGTTGTTGTAGTTCAATTGCTGTTTTTGTTCATAATGGGAGACAATTCTGATGATGACGTTGTTGAAGTATCTCGTGATGAGTACCTTCATAAACTAGACGAGGTAATCTTCTGTTATCTGTATATACATTATTCCGTAATAGTTATCTATCACTAATGTTTTGCATACTGTCCTTTATAGGCCATACGTAAAGATTATGGCTTCGTTTTCTCACATGAAGAACCAAATGTCCACCAGGTAATCGTATACTTATATATACGTATGTACACATAAAATTCCTATTAATTTCAACATTCAGCGGTAAGTATAAACATTATGTATGTTAATGAAAAATGTGTCATTGAATCAGGATCTTTGCATTCAAGATCAGAATGCTATTACCATAAAGGATGGACTTGGAGAACCAAGTAATGTTAAACAACATGACGTTTATTGCACTTCCAATGGGGTTATAGATGAAGTTTCCCCATCTCTCATAAGAGATGTAAGTGTATGAAGTTATACAATTAATATTAGTTTGTTCACATTAATATGTTATATTTTGTAAAACAACAACTTTTAACGGGTCAAGAGTTGTGTGATGGAATCTTATTAGAATAATGGGATTATACCATGGTTTAGAGGCTGCACATGAAAGAAAACGTGGTGTATTAACCGAGTGGTGTGTTGACCGAGTTTCATGCAAAAGGAAGTGAACGTGCAGATTGTTATTAGTTTTGGTTATAAATAGTTGTTTATTTTTTTTGTTATGTATCACTTCTTTTCGATATTATAGTAACAGAAGGTTTCTTTCTCAAACTTCATATTCACACATACATAATATATTCTGCGTGAGTTTTAGTGTGTGTGAGTGGGGCCTGTAACCAACATTTGGTATCAGAGCCTAGGGCTCGTAGGAAGCGGGTTTGAAGATCGGAGGAAGCCTCCGCCGCCGGCGGGTGTGTCGGTCGGTGGAGGGCAGGCGTAGAAGGAGGTTCGAGACGGCAGGTGGCTATTTTCGGATCGCTTAACAGCAGAAGACGAACGCGTTAAGGTGTTTCGGTCGGTCGTTGTTGTGGTAGACGTACCGGTTATGACGACGGGGGTGACCGGTGATAAACACTTGTGTTCGGTGGCTGTTCGGGACTGTGTTGCAGCGTTAGACGAAGACGTTATGGTGTTCGGGTCAACCGTTGTTGCGGGTAAGAACCGGTTGAGATGACGGGGGTGACCGTGATGAACATCGGTGTTCGTGGCTGTTAATGGTGATGAAAGGAGGAAGAACGAGGCTGTTCGGTTGTTAGTTACGGGTTTACGTAGCTGGTATACATCCGGTGATAACAGTAGATGGTGAGAACGGAAGCCTTGATCGGATTGTTCGTGATAAGAGGAGACCGACGTGGTGCGTGAAAGGCGAGCAGAAAGGATCCGTCAAAGCAGGTGGCTTTGGATTCGTCTCGTTTGGCAAGATGAGAAAACGGTAGAAGCGGGTGGCTTGTTTTCTTTGTCGGTTGAGAGCCTCTTGAACAAAGGCGGTCGTAAAAAGGAAGATATTGGAGAAGAACACGGTGGTGACATTATGGCGTTGGAGTTCAATCGGGTGGCTTTGGATGTGACCGGGGAGAGGTCGTTGATCCGTGAAAAAGTCGTGATGTTAGTGAACGTTTCCAGCGTGATGCCATGTGACATGTTACATGCGTGGTGTTTTTTTTATTCGGGTTGAACCGAAACATTGGACGTGATCGAGGTGAAGATCGGGTGTCCGTTAGATGTCATAGTGGTTCGAAACCGAGGTGATTCGGTGCGGTGACGGGTGTAAACAAACCGATTAAGGGGGTGAATGTTGGGTTAATCGGTTTCGTTTACGGATCGCGGGTCGGCACGTTATCGAGTCATGGTTCACTAGTTAACGGGTCAAGAGTTGTGTGATGGAATCTTATTAGAATAATGGGATTATACCATGGTTTAGAGGCTGCACATGAAAGAAAACGTGGTGTATTGACCGAGTGGTGTGTTGACCGAGTTTCATGCAAAAGGAAGTGAACGTGCAGATTGTTATTAGTTTTGGTTATAAATAGTTGTTTATTTTTTTTGTTATGTATCACTTCTTTTCGATATTATAGTAACAGAAGGTTTCTTTCTCAAACTTCATATTCACACATACATAATATATTCTGCGTGAGTTTTAGTGTGTGTGAGTGAGGCCTGTAACCAACATTTCCCACTATTGCACCACCACCTTCATCGTTCTACATGAACACCCACTACAACCTACGTCTAAAGATTTGTGGCGGCCGCTCTTAGTAAAGAGAGAGAGAGAGTCAACGAAAGTGTATCTCACAGAGAGGATGGAGGCATGATTGCGGCGAGATGGTATTTGATTATTAGGGTTTGTCGTGAGAAAGATTCAAGGGGAAAGTGACGGCTGCAATGCCTTTTCTTTTTGATTTTAGGGTTTGTACGTTGAAAGGGAAAAAAAATGATAGGAATTTGAGAATAATCATTATTTACACATTTGGTTAGGGTAAGTTAGTATGCGGGTGTATACCGCGTATACGAACCCGTTTGATGTCAAAGGCCTCATTAAATAAATATATTACTATACACTAAACAAATTTACCGACTAACTATATATATGTTACCCAAATAAAAATGAACATTTGAAGTATATATGTTAAACAAATATTACAAGTTAAACATGTTTCACTCGTCGTAAGTTTTTATTATTTAAACCCATAATAAAATATTTTAAGATTTGTACCCCTTTCCGATCATTAGGTTCAAAAGTATGAGTTGTCACATTCTCCACATGTTACAGGAATTTCGTCCTCGAAATTTGACAAGTAGTCCAAAACGGTGAAATGTTAAATCAGTGCGGATCTTCCGCTGGTACCATATCATCCCCAACTTGAAAGGGAATTTCGCCCCGAAATTCGCCAGTTGCATCATATTTAGATTGGTCAGATGGGAATAAGTGAGAGTTCTTGAGCTTCATCTGATCCTCGCGTTCCTACGTGAACTCCGGTCCATGTCTTGAGTTCCAACGAACTCTCCCGATTGAAATACGACTATGCTTACGAACCTTAACTTCCCGATCCACGATTACGATGGGTTCGTTGACAAACTACAATTTGTCTTCGATCTTTAGTTCTTGAAGCGGTACGACAAGTGTTTCGTCAGACAAGCACTTCTTTAGTTGCGTCACATCGAATACATCATGTACGTTACCCAGCATAGCATGTAACTCGAGCTTGTAGGCCACTTTACCGATTCGTTCTAGAATTTTGAGGGGCCCAACATAGCGCGGATTAAGCTTACCACGTTTCTCAAACCGCACCGCACCCTCCCACGGTGAGACTTTCAATCATGACACGTTCGTCTGCAGTGAGTTCTGAGGGTTTCCTACATTTAACGGCTTTTATACGGTCAAGCACTGTCGCTAACAATTTCCGATCTAAACAATCTTCCCAAGAGTTCCGAGTACAAGTCCCAGACCTGTGATTAGGTTGCCACTCACCTCAGCCCAACATGAAGATTGACATTATCATCCATACAATACCCAAAACAGAGCTGTCTGAATACTAGAATGATAACTGCTACAGTAGGACTCAACCAAAAGTAAATGTCCTTCTAACTCTTACTGAAGTCAATCACCCACATACTCGTAGCATTCTTCGAGTGCCAAGATGATTTGTTTACTCAGACCGTTTGTCCTATGGTGATAAGCAATGCTGATGCCTAGACGTGAACCAAGGGTGTTGTGTATTGCCTGTCATAAATCAGGTATCAATCAAAATCAGAGGTAACAGGAGTTGGCACCCCGTGCCCAGAGACCGCCCTTTCCAGGTAAATACTCACAAGATGCGAAGACTTTGTCAACTTTACTTGTTTTCAAGAACGTGTACCACCTACATGAGACATTCGACGATCGCCCAGGTGATATTGTTTCGTTTCAAGCCTTAAATAAACCAGTGACAAAATCCATGTCAGTGTGTTCTCGTTTCCATATGGGTGTTTCTGGTTACTGACACAAACTAAAGGGTTTCTGTGGTTCCACCTTGACTTTTGCATAAGTCAAACATCATTCACATACATTGCTATGTAGGCCTTCATGCCCGGTTGCCGGTACCAGATTCGTAGATTCTAATATCTCCTATCAAAATCCAAGCGACTAGAATATCAAGGTTGGTGTGCTTCGCTCAACACAAGTTCCCTACAGTTGCTGTATAATGAGATCCACATTCATTCCATGAGGTAGTGAATATTGTCCGACCTGCCAAAGGTTGCTTTTCCATGCCCCGCATGTGTTCAACTTGAAAATTCCCTTCCTTCAGTTCTCTAGTTTGAACAGGGCGAGTCTGAACAGGTAAGTTAGAGTCGATAGTAAGTTGCCAAGGTCGTGCACGTTCAGGTTTCACAGTTGTAATCATTCAAAAGTTCCATCCAGCGATGCTATTACATGATTAGCTCTTTAAGAACAAAGGCACACGGGACCCTTGTGATCGGTCTAGGTAGTGCGTTTGGTACCATCCAAGTAATGCCTCCAACTCAAATCCAAAGACCATGGGTTCCATCGCAGGTTGGGTCTCGTGTAACTCTTCTTGTAAATCCACTACGTAAGCCATCACTTTCTCGTGTTGCATCAATGTGTAGCTAGGACTCTGATTCGAACCCTTAAGGTATACCAGTAGATCACTTGCACCCTCGGGAGAAGACGATGCTCAGTGCATTGCAGAGTTGGGATTCGAAAGCTTAAAAGACGCTCTACTGTTTTGTCTCCCACGAACACAACACCCTGCTGTGCTTAAGGGAGTTAAGCTGTGCGATGTGCAAATATCTTGTGCTGAGTCTACAACAGCATCCACCGAAACCAAGAAATTGTTGTACCCCCGCAGGAATCTTTGGTGTCAATAAACTTCTAACAAAATGGATCCTAGCACAACCCACGCGTATCCCCACTTCGTTGGCTACATGATCAAAATGCATCTCTCGAATCTGGATGTTACATTAAACAAGGCTTCACACATAATGACTCCTCCCTCAGGAGCTCTAAGATAAGATACAGGTGTCGTCCATGATGTCCCTTTCTCTTGGAAATAATCCAGAACGTCGTCGATAAACACGATCAATTCATGTGGTCCATAAAACTGCTGGTGTGTTGATTAACCCAATGGTTATAGTGTATAAGATCGCATTGGCCGTATTGCGTTTGATATGCCGTTCCCGGAGCACCCTTCCTTTGGACTTCTATCTGATAATAGCTTGTTCGTAAATCAATCCTCGAATGAAAGCTTGTCCCTCGCAATTGGTCAACAGGTTGTCATTACAATGGTCGAGGCAAACAGTTCTTGACTGTCGCCTTGCCGAGTTCTGGATAATCAGTACACATACAAAAAGGCTTATCTTCACGGATATAAATTGGGCTCCCCAAAGCGAAAAACTGGGTCCTACAAACTCCTGTCCAATAGTTCCTGAAATTGATTAGACAATTCTTGCAACCCATTGTGGCGCAAGATGGTATGAGTACAAGTAAGCAGGGCTGCCCCTGGCGTGAGGTCAAACTGAGATTCTGCCTAACAGTTGTGGAAACAAGTCCGAAGGCTCCTCGTGTAGCACGCCGAGAGGATTCACGAACAATTGGTGGATCATCGATCCTCTTTTCCTTAGACTTAACATCAGTAACGGTTGCTAACGTTGTGGGGTAATCCATCCGTAGACACTTCTGGGCCTTCATTGCTCATATGATGCTAACCCTTACCCACTCTAACACTTCAAAGTATAAAGTGACGCAAAATTTCCTTCTCTCGTGGTATATTTACGCGATATCGAGATAACCAATCTACACTACTACTGCATCGAGACCATCAAGGATAGTAAAAAAGGTAGGTCGATGTCGAACACTTGTCCCACAAGGTCGAGCTTGCATCCCAAAAAGCATACCAGGCTTCACTTGACTTGCCATCAGCCGCTTCCAGAACAGGTTTGGTTTCGAGAAGCATCAGGGTTAAACGGAATCGAGATGAAGCGATTAGCTACCCATGCAAGCTACCATGTTGTTATTATGCCTGGCGTCGCCTACGGCAATCCTAAATGCCCTTCCACAAGCACCACTATCGGTGTTGTTACAATCACGTGGATTCCCAATACTGTCATCGTTCCCTTGGTTGTTGTCGTTTTGATTTTATCAACGACCAATCCATGCCGTAGGCACCTTCATTTCCATATTGTAGGCCACTATTACAAGTACCCTGGTGTTGCCATGACTATTTCCTATAATGTCGTTGCTTGAAACGGAACCCTACGATCTTTCACCAATCAAGTCCATCTTTCCACATTCGGTGCCACGCCCTAAAGCGCTAATCACTGTGCTGGTAGTCACACATTCCAGACTGTAATCAGTTGTCACCGCTTTTGTCTCAATTGATTTGTAAGAGTCGACTCCCATAAGTCGCTTACCAGGGTTAAAGATTCGATTTGCGTCAAACTACTGATGTCCGTTGCTGGTAATCAGGGTCGTCCAATACTAAGGTTGGTAAGGTATTACGCTCATCCTCTTCTCCATCGTTCTTGCGAGTTGACTGAGTAATACACGGTATGTTTCCAAAGCGTTGCAGAAGTGATCGCACTTCAGGGTCTAAGACGTTAACGCGCTAGGTTCTAACAAACAAAGATAGGTGACGAAGGTATAGACCAATCATTCGACGCGGAGGCATCCATCTCAGGGACGTTCGTACAAGCACCTAACATTCTACACAGTTCGCTAGGCGTTCAGATGGGTGTTCAAGTAATACTCGATAGCATCGAGATTCGTAAGGATTTAGAGTGGAATGAAAAGATCACGATCAAGTGAGATACAATCACTGCTATGACTATTTTAGACTCTTGTGTTTCACATCAATTTAATAACAGAACGGAACCCCTTTTTCACTTGTTAAGCCTCAATGGGACTCGCATGCACCCCACACTATTATTATGTGTGCACCCACAATAATATTGTGATTTGCATGCTTATCTCAGTTCCTCCTAACTCATGTCAAATGGTTCCTCAAACTCAAGTAGCAACAAAAAGCATTACGAAACGTGAGTCATGAATGTTTAGGGAAAATACCACCCTATCGGCCACATAACACGTGCAAGTAGTACATGAATTCATACTATTACGCAAAACGTGCAATTACATGTAATATCATATGTAAGTGTTCACTAGTTATGTTGTGCAATGAGTAAACGAGAGACGAACCTTGCGTATCTGGAGCTGAGTGTCATGGTCGTATTCTTGTTGTCAAAACTGTTCGGTTATAGTCTGGTTTTATAAAAGCGTTTTAAAACCAAGTTCACTATAACCAGTGGCTCTGATACCAAACTGTCACACCCTTAGGGAGTGTCCCTGTTAGGCGTGTGACGACTAGCAATGAGCCACCAATTACATTGAATCACAAGTTCTAAATAAAGTTTCATCATTTAATAGTAATAAAATCCGAACATAATTAATTCAAGACCATCAAGTTCAGCGGAAGCGTTAACGTAACATAATGTAAATACTTTCCAAACAACCATAGTAAATAAATGTTTGATAAATAACTCATCAATGCAACCATGACCACTCACGCACTCCAGCCAGCAAGTTCCTGTTCCCAAGTACCTAACGACCTGCGAGCATGTAACAAGTGTATCAGACAAAGCTGGCGAGTTCACAGTTTTAGAGAACGTTGGTTACCAGTTGTATATAAAACAGTTCAACAACCAATGCAAGTAATATTGTTAATATCTCAACTCCGAACAAGACGGCTCCTGAAATACATGACTGCCCTTCCCACGTACTCCTATCTAGTACTGGGCCTGACTGGGTCATTAGTTCACATCCGTCCTCTCTAGGAGCGGTGTGAGGGTGCCAAACCTAAGTAGCGCTACTAACTAATACCCGATGAGGGACTTACAAAAGATGATAGGTGAGAATATTAACCAATATACTCGTTTTTACCCAAAGACTCATCCCCCCCCATGGGATACCCACTGACTGTCCCCAACCACTGGGACGCATGCTCGAATGTAGTGAACTCACCTGATTAGCACCGCATAATACTCCATGTACCAAAAGAAGGCAAGCAAGGCCCACAACTTGAAATATCCAACATTCCCATGCCCTACTACAAGTGAAAGGACACCTTAAGGTCTAATGCAAATAACCCTAGTTTAACAACTTGGATATAAAGATAGTTATCCAATTACCTAGTCTAGATCGAAACACTATTCGATATAGACAAATTAACTTGATGAAACGATTGTGATTTAGTTTGGTTTCTCACACTTATATTTTATGTAAATATATATGAATATACCTATAGTTTAAAGTCTCGTGTGTAACTCGTATAAGTTACATATTTTCAAACATCACCAATTACACTTCAACGTGTACAATATCACCAATGGTTCGTTTTGGTCTTCTAACCCAAGTAAAGCTTAAATATAAATAGAAGTTTGTAAATAAATAATACAATATTGCGAGTGTGTGGTGTACCTTCCTGTTGGCTCGATAGTTAAGTCGATATGCATGACAATCGAGTCTGCCTTTAATTTTGTTTATAAGAAACCACATCACTTATATCATCATACGTGGCCCTAGGATTTTCCATGCACACCCCAAATTGAATTATCCAATCCCAGGTTATCTTCTACCCTCAAGCAACCAGCAAAGTTACAACAGTCAAATATGCCATAACCTACCCCATCTATCTTCATCATGCATGTTTTTAACAATCACCACGCTCAATTAAGAACCATCTCTGCTACGTCTGTTGCGCCGCATCACCCTATTAACATCATCACCGGTCACCTCCTCACACGTCATCATCGTCAAATAACATTGCCATTACAACCCTTCATCAACACCACTACACTATGCCCACATTACCGAGTACCGCAACCCGCACCCAAACGTCAAGCATCACATCACCTAACCACCGGTACTACTCGAAACGGGTTCACGCACGAGACACGTGTTCACCATGTCTATGTAACCGTCTCAACTTAGTGAGTTCTATCAATAATGCACTGAAAGATCGTACCCGAAGTTGGTGTATTACACAAATCACAAGCTGCTTCCCAAAACCTCTTGCCGACGTCGAGTCTATGCGGAAACAGGAATTACCCACTACTGCTCCGCTATCGTTGCAGCCCGTCTACTTCACCATCCATCACAACCCCGTCACGTTCCCACTATTGCACCACCACCTTCATCGTTCTACATGAACACCCACTACAACCTACGTCTAAAGATTTGTGGCGGCCGCTCTTAGTAAAGAGAGAGAGAGAGTCAACGAAAGTGTATCTCACAGAGAGGATGGAGGCATGATTGCGGCGAGATGGTATTTGATTATTAGGGTTTGTCGTGAGAAAGATTCAAGGGGAAAGTGACGGCTGCAATGCCTTTTCTTTTTGATTTTAGGGTTTGTACGTTGAAAGGGAAAAAAATGATAGGAATTTGAGAATAATCATTATTTACACATTTGGTTAGGGTAAGTTAGTATGCGGGTGTATACCGCGTATACGAACCCGTTTGATGTCAAAGGCCTCATTAAATAAATATATTACTATACACTAAACAAATTTACCGACTAACTATATATATGTTACCCAAATAAAAATGAACATTTGAAGTATATATGTTAAACAAATATTACAAGTTAAACATGTTTCACTCGTCGTAAGTTTTTATTATTTAAACCCATAATAAAATATTTTAAGATTTGTACCCCTTTCCGATCATTAGGTTCAAAAGTATGAGTTGTCACATATTTACTTATTTACATTACAGTTGATTTAATCATTTTTCAGATGATTTTTTTTTATGTCTGTATGGATGCAAGGATGTAGTTCGTTGAACTTTTCTAAAATGAATTACGACGATTAATCTGAAATTATAGTATCATTTGCAGATGTTCGAGTATTTTTGCATTTATTGTTATTAACGAAATTAATTTTTAAGTTTGTATGCGATAAGTTTCATAAACTACATGTTTAAATATCATTAACCTTTAGGCTAAAAGCAGGTTATAACTTGAAACTGTATTTTTTTATCATGCTTAGTATCCTCTCGGAATTATTTTTGTTTTATTTGAGATATTAGATGTTAGATGTTTGATGACTATTTTCAGATTTTATAGTTTCATGAATAATTTTATATTTTTTTATAACTAATTATAATTTATTTTTTGATATTCGGATTCTACTGTTTGAATCTTATTTAGTATAAAAAGTGGTTTTATTATTGTAATATGTCGGTTCCATAAACTGCTTCTTTGACTGTAGTTATTGTTGATGCATATTTTGTCTATCGCCTTCGTCAATCCGAGTCCATAGTGAAAAGCCGGAAGGAATCAAGTGCATAACGTCATATTTAGTTAGAAATGGCAAGGTGGCAAACTTGTAATTAATGTGAACTTTCATTAAAAGCCTTGACCATATAAATAGGGTGTTATGTCATAGTTTTAGTAAGTTCTTGATAGATGTCATATTTTTAGTTAGACTTTTGGTAGACTTTGAGAGAGACTTTTGGAGAAGTTGGGGAGAAGACTTTCTAGAGAGAGAAAGTAGAGAGAGAAAGTAGTGTAAACGTGAGATCTTGTACCGGATTGTCAAATCTATCAATGAAATCACGTTAGAAGTACGTTATCGTGTGTTCGGTCACGTTCGTTCACGGATTCCGCACGTGAAACGTTCGTTACGCAATCGAACGGCGTCAAAACCGGTCCTACAAGTGGTATCAGAGCTAGGAGCTCGATTGCTTGATCAAACACGTTGTTTTCGTACTGATTTCAGCAGATTTGAGCCGATTCAAAGCAGATTCAGATCCAATTTCGTCGATTTTTCATATTCTACTCGTTCTTTTCTGAAAAAAGTCAAATTGAACAGGTAAATACGGTCCAAATCGTCTGATTTTTGGATATGAGGTGCGGTTAGTCTCGATTTACAACCCTACCAAGTTACAGCTCGAAATTCCGAGCCGTTTAGGAGAAATCTCGATTTTTAGGACCGAATTTGCAGGTGTGGTTCGCTTATACGAGCATCCTGGATCGCTCGTATGGTTTGATTGGCTGAACCGCTCCAAAGTCACGTGTGGTTCGCTCGAAAGTCAAGTTCTGGTTCGCTCGTAAGTAAGTTCTGGTCTGCTCGAAATAAATGTTCTGAACCGCTCTTAGGGAATCCTCTGAACCGCTCCAAGTGTCAGTGTGGTTCGCTTTAGTGTCATCGTCTTCACGTGTTGTCTGAACATTGCAGATTATTTGCAGGTTGTTGTCAGTTGCAGGTTAACCGCCAAAATCAACCCAACATCACCGCCCAGTACTTTTATTCGGCCATATTATCATTGTTCAGTCTTTGACACACTGCCCCATTATCTGTTTAAAGACACCGTCCCACTTACCAAATTACCCAATCAAGTTTCAACCCACTCCAACCGCCTAAGTGACCCAATTCTCAAGTGTTGGTGTTGACTGTTGACATCACTCAAATATTAAACCCACCGCCCCCACTCACTTGTTGACCCAATCGCTGATTTTCTTTGTACCGCCCAAGCATTCCAATTATTCACTGCCAACATTTACTCAATATCATTCTTCCACCGCCCATACATTATATAACCAACCCGCCGCCCCATTAAGCAAGCTTATCCAATCAAAAAGCCCAACATATATCTGACCCATTTAGTAATTTAAAAAAAAAAAAAAAAAAAAAAAAAACCAAACCCCATTACCCAATCCACTTCACCGCCCAACTTTGCATTTAAGGCCCAATTTTTGAGTAGTATAGTGGACTGAAGGTGCTGCCATTTGAAGCTAAACACGTGTCGGGTTTGTTTTTGCGAAAAAAAATGGCAATGGTATTTGATGAACAAGAAAACATTATGTTAGAAGATTTTAACAATTGGTATATGCGAACGATGGATACCGGTTATAGAAATGTGAGTACGGACACTTGGACTAAAAGTTTTGAACTATTCATATGTCAAAAGGAGGAGACGTTGAAAGAAATAGAAAACCGGTTTAAAATCTTAACGGATAATATGTGGAATAGGGGTATTAAGTTGTCAAATGAGGAATATCTTTCAAAATTGACAACTGCATTACCTGCTAAATGGGATGAGTTTATGGTTGAGCTAAAACAGAAAGATTTCTTTCCCAAGCTTTATCCACATCAGTTCTTTAATGAAATTAGAGCAGAATGGTATAAAGAAGAAAGGAAAAGGAGGGAATTTTTGTCTGAAATGGAAAAGAATTTACATAGATTGGAGCTGGATGAACTCATTGAAGTCGATCGAAGAGTTTGTGATTTTCTTGCAACAAAGAGTTCTCTGAAATATGATATCAAAAGGAAATGTTATATTGATGATAATCTGAATCCTTTTGATGTTGTTAAACTCTTTTGTGCAGGGATCGACAGGATGGAAACAAAGGATGCTTCAAAGATTGAAGAATCTGAAGAATTTGGATCTTCAAGCTCAGCATCAGAATGTTCAAAATGTGACAACTTGAAGACCGATAATGACAAACTTGTCAAAGATGCGGAAAGTTTGACATTGGAGATCAAGAAGTTGAGAGATATGAAGCAAGCTGATGATAAACAGATTCTTATGGTTCAGGAAAATTGCAAAAACCTGAAAGCTGAAAATGACAAACTGTTGGTTGGTTTGAACAGTTTGACATTTGAAAACAAGAAATTGAAAGAAACGGAAAAGGTTTTTGAAGAGAAAATTAAGAATTTTGAAATTGAAAAAGCAAAAGGTGAAAAAGAATTTCAAAATCAACTAAAAATTCTTGAAGATGGAAGAAATGTTTTTAGTCAAAACAACATTGAGAAGCAGAAAATGATAAATTCCCATCTTCAGAAAATCATTAAACTGGAAAAAGAATGTGAAAGTGCTCGAAAGAAAATCAAAGAGTTAGAAAAAGAGTTTGAAAGCAAAAAGAAATCGTCAGAAGATCAGGATTTCTGGATTAAGTTGGAAAACAAAAATCTGAAAGCAAATGAATCAAAATTTCAGGAACAGATAAAAGTTTTGATGAATGAAAAATCTGTTCTTGAAAATTTGAAAAATGAAAATGAGAAAACAATCAAGTCTCATTTTGGGAGAATATCTCAGCTTGAAAGTGAAGCTGAAAATTCGAGGAACAAAATTGATGAACTTGAGAAGAAATTGATAGGTTTTGTGACTTCATCAGACAGTTTGAAGTTTCCATGTCCAAAACCAATCAATTCTGTTCCAATAAGTGACGATGTCACAAACTTTGACTCTGTCAAAGTTGAAGATTGTGATGTAAAATCTGATGATGAACATGTTAAAATTGAAAAACAAAAATTGTTTTTAAATTTAAAAGAAAAATTTCAGAAAACTGTTCTACAATCGACTGAAAAAGGTGAATGTTCTAAACAGAAACCTTTGAAGAAGAAAGTGGAACAGAAACAAAAAGATAATAAAAGTTCATCAGATCGATCATCCAATCAAAAGAAAAAATTACAAAAAGTAAAAAATGAAAATTCAAAAATTGTTGGTAATAAGTGGTGCAGGTCGGACCACAGTGCTCAAAAGCCAAATCCAGCAAACTTGAGGAAGGAATATCACCAAGCCAGACAATGCTATGATTTGAGCGTTTGGTGTGAAGGTGGTATACGGTACGATAACAGAGTGTGTTACCGATGCGGTTATCAAGGACACATTGCTGTTAACTGCCGGAATTGGAGTTATGAGACCAGAAGATGCTACGATTGTCAGATCAAAGGTCACATTGCAAGAAATTGCCCAAGGAGATCAAATGAAAGATCGAGGGCTGTATCTCAGAAGTTGGCAAAGAAACCAGTCACTGTCAAGTCCAAGGAACTGAGAGTTTCAGACCAGAAAGTCAAAGAACAGAAGGTTCAAGAACCTAAAGTTCTAGAAAAGAAAGTGAAACTTTCTCAAGGGCAGAAAGACAAACTGCGAAAGAAGAGGAAGAAAGCCAGAGAATATCTGGAGAAGATTTTGTCCTCGGATTCTCCAAATAGAAAGAGTAAAAGTTCTGATGAATCAATTTCCTCGATTGCAAAGTCTAGCAAGACAGACTCATCAGATACAAATCTGAGGACTAAAGAGGAAAGGAAAAAGGAGAAGGTCGGCGATGAATCTGACAGATCAAAGTCAGACAAGCCACCTTCAGGCAATGATTCTGGTTCGTTAAAACCAGAGGAGCCTTTGGTTGAGGTAAAAAAGGAGAATTCAGGTTTAGCAATGGATGATGCAAATTTTCCACCATTGTTGAACAAGAATTCGAAATCACCCAAGGCTCGTCAGGCTTGGGTGAATCTGTTTAAATGAAAAACCTGACTTGCCGGAGATCCCAAGATGGTATCGTGGATCATGAATCGGCACATTTATTGAGAAATTTCACTTTGGTGATTTTTCGCCTCATAAGTGGTAAATCAGGGACATTAATTTGTACTTGATTTTCTACTGATGGTTTATGATCAAACTGGAAATGTTAAATCTTTAAAAGGTTTGAAGAAAACAAGATGATGAGATAACCCCGAACCTACAAATAGTTGGAACACAAACTAATTTTCCGGAAAAACCATTTTGATTGAAACAAACTTAAGTGTTTTGAAATCATTATGGGAAAATAGTTTGTTGTGAGGGGGAGTTCTGATTGTTTTTGCACGAGAATGGTGAATTGAGGTGATTCACATAATGTTGTCATATTTTTGTATAGTTTGTTTTTCAATTTTTCCTCAGAAAATCAAAATTGAAACATATTTTGATTTTAGGGGGAGTAAGAAAATTTTGAAAAATTTAAAAAAATTGAAAAATGAAAATGAGTTTTGTTGCAAAAAGAGGAGATGATAGTACATCGGTGGACTATCACAGCATGCTAGAGATTTGTAAAGACAAAATTGTTTTTAAACAAGTCTTACTAATGATGTGTCAGTAGGCTTCACACAGTTAGTAAATTGTATTCGAGATATAAACATAAAATCAAAACTTACTTATTTTGTGGGGAACACTACTTGGATATATAGGTAACCCCTGAAATCTCGTCTGAAAGGTTTCTTATTCTGGAATACTAGGTTCTTGTACTCAATTGATGTCTGGGGTATTATTCCGGGACTTCTGCTGAACGGTAGTTCTGACCTAGTCCCTGGCTAATACTTGCTTCCATATGCTTGAAACATAGCATAAAGCCCTCAGCTGATTAGACAATAAAATTGATGATCAGTTGTTGTAGCTAAAAAGATCCTCTAAAGGGGACCCACTGCTAAGTCGAAACTGATATCTCTCTGCTGAACGGAAGTTCTGACCTGAGATCCCTCAGTTCTCGCATTTTTCCCCTAATTTATATACAGATATCATTTGTAGTTATACTTACCTGTAGATCAGAATATTAGGATCTGGATACGGGAGTATATTCAAGAGGTGGGACACTCAAATAAGTTTAAGTGCTAATACATTAAATACGTATCTTGAATCAATTGAAAATTTGTGTAGAGGTTTAAGTGGACAACAATACTGACAATCAGAAGTAAATTTGTTTTTAACATTTGCTGATTAATCAAGATCAACGGTGTTGGTGATATGTCTCAAAAAACCGATATGATCCTCTTGCACAATCTCTCAAAAATAGTGTTCATTTTTGTATTTCATTAAATTCAAAAATCCAAAAATATTGTATTTTTGTTTGATATTTGAAAACTTCAAAAAGATTTTCGACAACAGAGTGTGAAGAACTGATTTTCGACATTTCAAGTGCTAAACATGTTGAACTTGTGGTTTGAGAGAGAGTGTTAAATTGTGAAGATTTGAAATGCAAATTTGGTTCATTAACTTGATGAATAAGTTGAATGGTAATCTACAGTTTGATCTTCATAATTTTTCTTATATGATTTGTTGATTCATTAAGTTGAATTGCAAATTGTATTAGTTTGTGATAGTGTATTTGAGTATTGCAGGTTTCTGATCCTGTTGCTACGGATAGCCAGGAGACACATCAGAACCAGAGAAGAGCTTAAACGGAGAAAGCCAGGAGTTGATTTCAATGGTGATAACGATTTCCAGACAGAGATCCCAGCACGATGATAGGGGGAGTCTGATGAAAGTTAGAGCCAGAGAATGATCCAGGCATATGATTCCAGGAAGGAATTCCTGAAGAAGATATTATTCCAGGCTGAGTTCCTGAAGAAGATCGAACAAGATTGAGGTGCTGTGAATGATTGAAGACTCTCACTAAAGATTCCGTCAACATTCAAGGGGGAGTTTTGTTAGTGCAGTTGTCTGTCGACTACATCTTTGTTCGAGTCTTAGAGAGAGAGAAAGACAAGTCGTTACGAGTTTCACTACGAGATTGACTACGGCAATATCCAAGGGGGAGATTGTTGATGCATATTTTGTCTATCGCCTTCGTCAATCCGGTTAATCCGAGTCATAGTGAAAAGGGCAATATCCAAGGGGGAGATTGTTGATGCATATTTTGTCTATCGCCTTCGTCAATCCGGTTAATCCAAGTCATAGTGAAAAGCCGAGAAGAAATCAAGCGTATTATGTCATATCTAGTTAGAAATGGCAAGGTGGCAAACTTGTAATTAGTGGGAACTCTCACTAAGTTGCCTTGACCATATAAATAGGAGTTATGTCATATTTTTAGTTAGATTTTTGGAAGACTTTGAGTTAGAGATTTAGAGAGGAGACTTGGAGAAGACTTTCTAGAGAGAGAAAGTAGAGAGAGAAAGTTGTAAATACGTGATTCTTGTATCAATCTTGTCAAAGTTAGCAATGGAATCACATTAGAAGTACGTTATCGTGTGTTCGGTCACGTTCGTTCACGGATTCCGCGTGAAACGTTCGTTACGCAATCGAACGGTCGCCAAACCGGTCCTACAACGAGCAACGAATCCGTAAACCATTTCAGCTTTCAACGTATGCCTTGAACATGACACGAACATATTTATATTTATAGCATCAAAACATAAGAGAACACATTTAGAAGCTCAAACAGGATCTTCAAATACGGAATAAAAAAATCAATTACTAAAATACAGTTTTTATTCTTACACCTTAAAATTAACAGTCAACCTAATCAAAACAAAATGCATTACTAAAATCACCTTGTTTTAGCATAGCATTAGGTTTTGACCCAACAACATCCCCAATGTATATACGGAAAATAAAAACCATGTACCATTATCTAATCAGAAACATTCAAAAACAATCTCGAGAGTGTTATATGTCTACGGTTTAACCAGAATCAGAAAAAAAAAATCAAAAAAAAAAAAACATAAGATCCTTATATAAGAACGAAGATGTAGAATCAAACCGGATACAGAATCGAAAATTTAAATTAAATAACATAAACACAATACAAAACAAAGAGATGAGATATAAAAACCATAGAGATTACCTGCTAAGATTGTGATGAAGTTTGGATGAAGTTGTTGAAGATCAAGAGGGTTTCTTGGTTTACGTGTAGAAGAAATATAGACAACTTCGATTTTGTGTAGATTTTTTACAAAAATAGAATTATATATGGTCCATTTTTTAAAGGGGCGGGTCGGGTTCATTGAATTCGGATGCCGCGATATAGATGACCAAAGTAGGAAAATGAGTAAACATTAAATTATTTATATTCTTTGGAAAATTGGAAATGCAACCATTTACTCAACTGTTAATATAAATATTAAATAAAAAAATAATAGTAACATCAATTTATCAATACTAAATAGGTGAGACAACGGTCTCTTCAAACGATGCTACATTGTGTAGTCCTTTATAGGTCACAACATCTCCTAAGTATTCAGACTCCTTCATTCCAATTTGTATGTCCATAATACCACAACGATCGATGTCAACAGACCAAGTGTCACCTTTGTTCTCATATAAATTGTTACGCCATGCCTCATATGAGAAAAATACCTTTATGTTTGAAAAAGACAACACTTCTGACCATAAGTCATCTTCAAATTTATATAGCTTAACGATTGTTTCAGGGGTCTCTAGAAGAATAAACATATGAAGTGTGTTGCGGAGTTTGAGAAAACTTCTTTGGCGACCTTTAAGATTGGTAGATTGGGGTATTGGGAACTTGGAGAAAGTTTCAGATTCCACATCAAAAGCAATCGTATAACTTTTAGCAAGCAACCAATAGTGTGCAGATGGAAAATATAAAACTTTATTGCAAAAAGCTCCGGAAGACAACCAATATAAGCAGAGTGAACCTAAATCCGGATCTTTCATGAAAGTTAAAGTTTTCCATTCACATGTCTTCCGAGAATAAAGACGCGGTACAATATGATCCATACGACGTTGAAGAAGTAATATTTTAACATCGTTAGATGAATCAATATACATCCCAACTGCATCTGTGGCAAAATCAAAAAAATGTTTGGGTTTCTTGTCACACAAATTCTTAAATTTGTTAGTTGTTGGATTCCAAAGAATCAATTCGTTCGGTAACCAATGGACGGAGATCAGCAAAAGACCATATTCAGAAGCAAGAATTGTTAGATTTGAAAGACAGCTGTCAACAGGGAATGAAATAGTCTTCTTTGAAGAAATGTCTACCTTTCCGTTAATCAGGTTAAGAAGATCAATTGATGAGTTGGTCAGCGTGATAACCTTTGGAGCTTCATATTTAGCCGTACGGTGATAATGAATAATCGCAAACAATTGTGACGACAATTCGTATCGCCATTGTCTGGAAACACATCTTAATCTACCAATACACTTTGTTGGTAATCTTGATAGGATTTCGTTAGCAAACATTTCAAATTCAAGACGTTGCATCCTACAAAATATGGGAAAATAATCAATTGATAAGAATTATGTAATCAAAACCGTGAACTATACAACCGATTTATATAACTTATTACTTATAAAATAATATAAATAGACAAATTGTAAGAACATCCATAATACTGATACCTTCGAGTGAGAATGGATGAAATAATGTGAGAAGTTTGGATGTGTATGAAACAAAAGGTAGGAGAATGCTATTTATAATATATGTGGTTATCTAAGTTTGGAAATGATGTATCTAATTTAAAATCAAATTTCGAAATTTATTAACATAGATAAATTTCCATATTGAATGTGATTGACCAATTTCCATATTCACAAATAATAAAATATCTCTTAAAACATAAAATAAGAAAGTTTGGTAGGTGATGTAGGTAAAGATATTTTAAAATTTATGTTATGTCCAGCTGTATATGTATAATATGTTATGTCCAGCTGTATATGTATAATAGACATTTTGTTAAATAACCTGGATATAGTTTAAAATAAATTATAATATTAAATAATTGTATAAATATATTTTTTGGCCGGAGTTGATGATTAATGATACAATATTAATAAATAGTCGACCTTCGTTATAAAAGCAAAAAAAAAAAATATAGATATATCGGAGTACCGTTTATAGAAAGAGTTTCTAACTAATATAGAATACAATAATATGCATTATTTGTTTATTGTTTTTTTAGGAATTAAACATGATTAATGTCATATATACAAAGTTATGCCAACAAAACACAAATCATTTTAAAGAAATAAAAAAATGCACAGGCTGATTAATAAAACCATCTCTTATTCATCAAGCGAAAACAAACAACTCAAGATAAACCGAATATATATTCGGTAACAAAGCAATGAAAACCAAATGTCAAAAACCATAATGATAATGAAAACATAAGAGGAAAATTAAATTGTTCAAACACATTGAGATGATTATTATACTGTCCGCCTACTTCTCGATCTTGGGCTTCAAAAGCTTTTCAGTCTCATTCGCGTCTTCCTCCATGCCGCTATCACTCTGACGCGGTTTAGTAGAGGACTGGGAAGAACAAAAATCAGCCTCATAAACCGCATCCAAATTGCGTTTAAGTTCCTTTTCCATCATAGAAACAGAACTACTTTTGACAGGAACGGATGGGGTCGTAAACATCACTTAGAAATCGGAGTCTCCTCCTCACCAGTACGGGAGACCGAATCCTGTCAATAATATATAAAAACATTAGAATATGAAATAAAAAAATTACTCAACAAAATGTTCCAGCATTTATTAAATAAATGTAGCTCAGAAACCTTAACAGGAACCTTGACAGTTGGATTTGAATCAGCGGAAACAACGTTTAACTGTTCCTCGTCAACAGGCTGTTTTTAATAACGTTTATAAGATATGAGTTAACATATAATTATAAGGTATAATACTTTATACCAACATAGTTTAAAGGTAGAAATTACCTGGATAGCATTAAAATGGTGATCAAGCTCAGCCATTATTTCTGGATTCTCAGTCAACTTTGAAACAGAGTAGCCATCTGCTTTGTTTCTGAGGTTATAAGAACCTATGGCTATCTTGAAAGCAAACTTGCGATTTAGCAAAGAATCAAACTCTTTAGGAAACTTCCCTTCGCTAGCCAACTGTTAGACAAATGTAAAAAAATTGATCATGAACAACGTTGACAGTGTTTATAACAACATAAGAAACGAAATATGACATGTATAATACATTAGTAAATTTACCTCTATGTTGTTTTCTAATAGATGATTTGCGGAAACACTGAGTAGTTTCACAACTTCACGTTCAAACAGCGTCAAGGTGACAATCCCGGTACAATCTTGAACACGTATTGGAACTTTGATCCTGCAAATATTTCTCAGCGTTTTATCAATCAGTAAAAATATAATATGAGGACAATAAAATAAATAAAGTGGTAATTTCACCTGGGAACTGAGATGACGGTCTTTTGATTGCAACGATCAGTTTGGCATTCCAACACTGTTACTTCATCAAAACCTTCGCTTCCATCCTCCTTGTCCTTGCAAATAGTTGTTGTAAAAACCTTTTTGGTGCACGATTTACAGGCATTGTAAAACCATGTGCTTTCTGATGCAAAGCTCTTGATTGTACCAAGGATAATAACAGCCTTTTTCTGTGCATAACAAAGAGTAGTTTAACATACTTTTCTATAATTATTACGATATAACTGGACTATAAAATAAATACAAAGTGTAAAACTAACCTCTGAGATACCGCTTAAAGCTCCAATTGTACTGAATGCAAAATCTTTGAGATATTCGTCAACGGGTGACTTTATAAGAGAGGAAGTCAACCCAGAATAACCAGAAGATGTTGAAGCAGAAATCTGAGCAACAAAACTAATAACACACAACAAAGATAATGAAAATAATTTGTAAATGAAGTAGAATATAGATAATTTGATTATGAAAACAAACCTTTTCTTAAAATCAACAATCTTCGGAATGTCACTGTTGATGAATACTCGAGTTACAGTATACAAATTGGATACATTGACATGTCCTGTGTTTTAAATAAAATGTAACTTAATTTACAGCTTAAATAGATGTAAAAAAATCGGTAAAATAGAATTGATATTGAAAATATAGAATATACCTCCCCAAAAACGGTACTTCCCAAACTGAATAACGACAACAATATTCTTTTCCGCTGGATGGTTAGTTTCAAATGCTCGAATTTGATCAGCATAACCATCCCATAGTGTAACAAAAATCTGATGGTGCCTATACAAAGGATTTAATTATTAACTTGTTATTTTTAGGTAAAATTATAAAGTAAAATTATAAAAACATATATAAGTATATGCAAATTTATTCGTACTGCAGGTCTTCAAGAATAAAAGTAACTTTGTTTTCCTCTTTGCCGTTGTTACTATCACTCTTAACCTCAGCCGGAATGCTCTTCACAACAAACCCAATAACATCTAAAAATAAAAATAATAGAAAATACATAAGATATATACAGAAATTCAAAACTTTTAACAAATCAGCTTATATATTTATATAATTTACCAATGGGACTTTTGAAAGACTTGAAGTCCTCATCAGGATCCTCCCGAATAGAATCAAATGGAGTGAAATCGAATCCCCACTCAGAACCAACATGCCCAGTGTACGCCTCAACAACAGTGTTCTCATTTAGATTGATCTTCAACGTACTATGAACGTATTTAACTTTCTGGCGATTCTCACCCATAGATGGGTTACGAATAGTTAAACACTGATTTTCTTTCAAAAGGTGCTCATAAACGGTAGCATTTCTTTGGAGTACAAATGCCTGCATTTTGGTGCCCTGCAACAGCACGGGTGATAATAATGTGTTATGTAAAATTAAAGTATTTATATATACATAAATATAGATAAGTTATTAAAATATATATATCTGTACCTCTTGGTCCATGAAGATCATGTCATAGCAGTAAATTTTTCGAGGATTGTTGAACGCAGGTCTTGTCCATAATCTGACAACACGGACTCTGATTGTGTAATCATCAACATTAAGATCAACATTGTTGAGAAGTGTAATAGCAGGCTGCTCCATTTCTGCAATTGAATAATAGATAAAACATTATGTTTAATCATCAAAGCAATATGTTAATCGAACACATAAAAATATAATGAACTAAAACGAATAAAAAATGATAATGATACATTGCTATGAAAGAAGTGGTGGGAGTACGATGTGAATGTCAATGTAATATGTCAAAAGATGTTATTTATAATAGAAGTGTGGAGGTTAATTATGGAAAAGAAATTTGTTATCATAATAAAAATTTGAAATAAATTATTTATTAAAATAGAAAATTCAGTTACATATATTTTTAGATGATTGATAATTTCTATATAATACTCACGAAAGATGAGCATTGGTAAAAAATTGAAATGAAAAAATGCGACTTCATATCTAATAAAAAATGCATGATAATTATAGTGTGGTAAAATCAATAGGCAGAATAAATATTTCACATAATAAATATCGATGAATTACTTATACAATTATTATTAAATATATTAAATATAATAGCTGATTACTACCAGAATGGTGGCAAACAGGGCAATAGCATACATTGGTATACAACATCGAACAAACTTTTTTTTTTTTATCAAATTCATCATATCCGATAAACGAACTCGGTAAAGATCGATCAAACGATAAGCTACAGTTCCATATAACACAAATGCATGTATTGTAAGGTGTCGTTCAACAACATGATTATTAAAACTACCTTATGAACGCATAACAAAGGGCTCAGAGTAAGTATTCCGTTTCTGACTGCTGCTTATCAGGTTGCAAAAAGAGAACAGAGCGCTCGCCATCCATGCTATTCAACATCGAACCAAGTTTTTTTTAACAATGTCATCACAGCCTAATAGTAAATCAAAATATGTACGAAAACATCAATATTATGTAAAGCTTATGACACTATATGAAAGGGTTCAGAATACGTATCGTGGTTTTCATGGACGCAACACAGGTTGCAAGAAGAAAACAGTGCACTCGCAATCGATGGTATGCAACATCGAACCAACTTTAGATGATACAGTTTCACGTAAAAAAAATCAACCCTCTGTTGAAGAAGCAACCAGTGACAGATTTTTGATGGAATTATTATGAGGGGTCGGTGACATTGTCAAGGAGTATAAGAAAATGCTATCACTAAGCATCTAATGACACTCCTTGACAACTTCACCGACACATCCATGTTTCCAGCAAAAGTTTGTCAATGGTTGCTAATTCAACAGAGGGTTAATTCTTATTAAGTTTAATGTATCATCTAAACAGTATAAACAGTGCACTTATGGATTTATTTTTTACCGCAATTAAACTATCTGCAAAAAAAAATGGATTAGAAAAAAAACAGACAAATAAATATGACTACAGAAATATGTTAATTGATGGAAACATGTTCAAGTATTAACCTATAGTGGATCTGTTGATGATAAGCAACAACCAAAATTTGTTTAAAAAAATGAACAACATCTTTCTTTATGTGTATTTGAAAACAAAAGTGTTAGACTTAACTAATGGATACGTCAAAAGTCAAACCGGCGGAGTCACATAAAGAAAACCGTCGATTCAAAACCATGAACATTCAACCTCTGCCAAAGAATCATCCTAATTAATTGTGTCAGTCATATCAAGGACTCCAATCAACAAATTTGGTAATTCTATCAGCCCAAAAACCTTGTTCATAGATACACATAACAACAAAATTTAAGTAGCAGTCATTTGTAATCCGGTTTAATCCCATATTTCAATTCACGCGTTAAATCAAAACACGATTCGAAGAGCAAGGTTTAGTTAGAAGCCCTAATTAATCATCAGTCATATACGGACTTCAATCAACAAATTTGGTAATTATATCACCCAAAAAACCTTGTTCACAGATACACATAACAACAAAAATTAAATCGCAGACATTTGAAATCCGGTTTAATACAATATTTCAAATCAAATCAACCAAACAGGATTCGAATAGCACGGATTCATAACATCATCATCATGAAATTAAACATGTAAATACACGCGATAAATCAAAAACAGGATTAGAATAGCAAGATTTAGTTTGAAGCCCTAATCCGGTTTATAACCCTATTTCAAATCAAATCAATCAAACACTGATTCAAAACATCATCATCATATAAACTAAATAAGGATTAGGGTTACACGTGATAAATCAAAACAGGATTCGAATAGCACGGATTCAAAACATCATCATCGTGAAATTAAACATGTAAATACACGCGATAAATCAAAAACAGGATTAGAAAAGCAAGATTTAGTTTGAAGCCCTAATCCGGGACTACAGATCTATGAATGAAAAATGAACTTTAAAAACTTACCAAAATGTGATTAATCAGAAACGGATTTAAAGCGAAAGGATTCTAGAGGTGGACGATTAGCAACGAAATCAAATCTGCTAGTAGGAGATGGCGATAGTTGAAGTCTGGTGTTCTCTAAGTCCGTTTGATATAACGATACGAAAGACAATGAAAGAGATTGAAAGAATTGAAAGTTGAAAGAAGGAGAATAAAGTAATTGAAAGAAGGAGAGCGGGGATAATGAGGATAGCTGCCCTAGGAAATTGCCGCCCAAAGAACCAATTATCTCATCAAAGAGATATGCCACCTCAATTACAAATGGTTTAAGAATATGACATGTGGCATCAAGTGTATTTTTTTAGTATAATAGGTAGATATAAAAATAGTAAAGATACTCTCTTTACATATTTAGGAAATTACCGTATACAAAACCAAACGAAAAAGCTTATAATACAATATATGTAATCAAATTGATTAAAACTATGGTCTTCAACAAGAGATCTTCTTGTATGGTCCGTTGTTTAGTCTTCAACGAACTCTTGAATCACATCTTCTTTTACAATCTGTTGTGTATGCTTCAACGAGGTCTGGAAACACGTCTTTTTTGTACAATAATTTCCTACAAAAAGAACAAACAAGTGTTGACCGTTGTGGCTGAGGTACGTGTTCAACACGCTTCCCTTAAAACAGATTTCACACATCTACTAAAAATGATGCGTTTGTCTCCCAGGGTACAACAGCCGAAGCAGTCTGTACTGCCGGAAATGGACACGCCAGAGGTTACACCGGATAAAATTATAGTGTTAGAACTTGTGGAAAATAATGATACAAAGGTGATGAAATCGAATAGAGAAAACATATCTCTCTAAGTACCCAACACATGGGTCTTCAAGTATTTCTTCTTTTCAAGAACTTTGCATATATTCATGTATTTTTCTTGTATCCATCCTTTTGTATTTTTCTAGTGTCCTTTTCATATGAGACACATAGTCTTCTAAGTATGCAAGAGAATAGGAAGAGTTAAGAGTCTCAATAATTATAGACTTGAACTCTAATAAAACTCATCAAATATCATCAATAAAACTCTACTCAAGAGTTTCACTATACGAAGAGTCAAGAGTTTCAATAATCATAGAATTAAACTCTAATAAAGCTCATCAAATGTCATCAATAAAGCTCTACTCAAGAGTTTCACCATATGAAGAGTCTAATATTGTTATTTTCAAAATTAATTTCCATTCATCACATTCTAATTTCCAACAATCTCCCACATGAATGAAGATTAATCAAAACACATAAAATTTCCAATGCAACCTCGAAAGTTGAGTATTGAAGGATAGGTAGGTATTACCTTTGAACCTTCCTTTGTGAAGCATACTTAGTCTCCTAGCGGTTTGTAAACGTAATGTCCTTGAACAAACCCTCATTTGTGTAGACGACAATACACTTCACACAATACTCTCCTTAGCCGGGTCATCCCGTCATAGTCGTGTCCAATAAATGTCATGGAACACTTTCATGGTTCTATGAGAGCTCTAGGAATTGTGCCCCCAATTCCATTTTAAGCGACCCCACTTCTCTCTAACATAGCTGATTCTCCTTAAATCATTAAAAGCATCGTGGTTACCATGATTACGCAAAAGCATTACCACATAATATGCTTAGCCTCACAATTTGTCACTGAACTTCATAGGAATGAACTAGGACGTATTTAAACACCCTTTTATCGTTTAGGGGGTATATATAACCATATATAATATCTTATGCATATCAACTATGTCCCCACAAAGACCACCCTTAGACATATGAATTAGTTGTCCTATTTAACTTAGATCTTGGTATTTCCAGTCAATTAAGTTAGGTTTCCTTCACACGCCCTTTTCCCATGGGCTTTAGTCTCATTCCACAACTTGATCTCTAATAAACCCTCAGGTAGTTGGATCCATAACATTATCTTTGACTTTATCAAGTCATTATAGATAACTTTACGCATTTGAGATCAGTTGTTAACTCGTAAGACTATAACCTCATTGGCCAATCTGGTTATAACATCTGTCTTTGAAAGATACATGTGTCATTTAAGGCAAACACATCTCCATTATGTACTACAACCTTTGTGTCCTCCACTTTGTCTTGTTTTCGCAAAGTTAGATTGGATTACAAAATCCTTATTGCCAAATTTTCATGATACAAATGCAAGACACCCCCCATTTGAGTGTTATCGGATAATATCCAGATGGGGTGATGAAAACCATTTCTACATAACCTTAGAGGGTTGTTTCTTAAATGCCCCCCCCACACGTTTCTTGTCATTTGATCAACATTTCCGTAACTTCACTTATAATGACATTTATACACATATGGTTGAACATGATCAACCTCATTGTCTCAGTGAATTCAACTCATGTTGCATTAGGTTACATAAGCTTCCGAGCTGACCAAAGCAACACATGCCATTGTCATAAGTTTGTCACCAACTTAGAATAATTCTGATTTACCATCTAGAATAAGTCGAGACAATGAGTTCTCCTCATTAGCTTTTCTGTCACACCCCCAAAATACCACCCACGGGAAACCTTAGTAGGCGTGTGACGAACCAATAACGAGCCACCATTTATATTGAACCAATCATAAGTTGTTAAATAAAATCATCAATTATTAATAAAAAGTGCCATCAGTAAGTTTAAAATGAAAATCAACATATTCAGCGGAAGCAAAAAGTAAACTAATGTTAAACTGATTCAAAAACCAATGTATACTATCAATAATCAATCACAAGAAACCTTCCAGTCGACCCATGACCACTCCAGCTACTCATTGTACAAGTAACGTACTCATATAGTTCAAGACACCATTAATCAAATCACCTAGTGTCCCCGAACAACAACATAACACGTAATAGCTCAATTTCACTTCATACACACATACATAGTATACTCGCAAACATGTCGAGCCCAATCATTAAACATGCGCAACCCATATGATTCAAGTCTAATGAAATATACAGCCCACTCGAGTGTATGATCCATTCCGCGGACCGTTTCATGCGGCCCATTGTTAACAGTTTATTCATTAGCCTCTAAACCCAATTTACGTATTATTAGTTCCACAATCACCAAGTGGATGTGCAAGAATATACCCAACCCAACCGTACCATACCCCCTCTTCTTTTGTGCGGCCCACTAAGCATAGTCCAGTTAACAACAATAATCCACCAAAACTATACTAATCCATTATTCCATATTCTATAACAATCACCATAATTAGCACATTATGCCCCTCCCTTGTATCGTGCTAAATAGTCCAAGATAACACCCAAGGGCTATCTCATATTTAATAGTGACAGGAGTATTAGATCACTTAAACAACAATAATTTATCATCCATCATAATTTCAAATCGTCTTCTTATCTTGCACATGGATCCATTGGCTTATTAACAATCAGCTTTATTATCTAATTTAACAGCAACGAATCAGGTTATGGTTTCGTATACACATTACCATGTCTCAACATTTTTAATATTATGCACTCAAACTATTCACTACAAAGCAAATATCATAGCACTTCTTGATTAAACCCAACAAGAAGTCTAATGAACTATTTATTATAATCCTAATACCCAACCTAATCCCACAATTATTCACATCGCGTGATCATTATCAAATCAATAGTCAACATATCATCATATTTCTGTTAATCAATAAACACATAAAGAAATCATCAAGAATTTATATATATGTATATCGATTCCATACATCACATATTACCACAGTTACTTAATCATTGATCTCCTTCAATATCACACTTAAATCACATCGTACAAATATTAACGTTACAGTTAAGAACCACTAACCGAGGATTCGACCGAACCAGGTGTTATCTCGAAGGGGGGGGGGGTTAGACCTGCTGCCGCACGTAAATTGAGAGAGCTAGGGTTTGGGATATGATTCTGTTAATCACTATCGAAGATTATAATATGCAGCCTTTTATTTTTATAATAATAATTCTAATTGGTGCCCTCTCACTTCACGTAAACAATATGGCAGCCCAATCTTTGTTTTTATTTTATTTTTATTTTTTTTTTTGCGGCCCAACCCTATGCTTGCTGCCCTAATGCACGTTCACCAAATATGCTTCTTTTATTTTGTTTTCAAAAGTGCTCTCCTCAGATCTCTCCGCATTAAAGTTGATTCCCCTTTTTGTAGGTATTTTCATAATGTATATGTGTAGATATATTTAAAATAAAAGCCCAACATCATCCAATCTTGCGCACATACTGGACTGGTACCCATTTGTCGGCCCACCTACTTATAAAATAGAGATAGTGGCCTTGGTCCAATCACAGGAAGTAGCGGCAAATTTCCTTTGGTCACTGGCACCACATTCTGCCCAACTGGGTGGTCATTCCCATATTACTCGTTTTCGCTCCATTTGCACCAGGACCTTGAAAGTTCGGGTTGTCACATCATCCCCAACTTGAAAGAAATTTCGTCCCGAAATTTGACAAGTAAGCACAGAGGAGTGAAGTGATAAATCAAGATTGGTACGGATTTTCCTCGGGTGCCACATCATCCCCAACTTGAAAGGGAATTTCGTCCTCGAAATTCACTAGTTGCATCGGAATTGATTCAGCAGATTCGTACAATTGCGGATACTTAGTCTCGAGTTCCAGCGAACTCTCATAATTGGAATTTGACAGTGCTCGCAAACCTTAACCTCCTGGGGCATGATTTCAAGAGGCGCCTTGACAACCGCAACTTGACGTTAGACTCAGACTCTAAGAAGGTATTGCAAGCGTTTCGTCCGACCAACACTGATTTAGACTCACGACATAATGACATCATGAACGTTACCCAATTCGTCGTGTAACTCGAGTTTTAGGCGACGTGACAGATTCTTTCCAGAATTCCGAATAACCCAACGTAACGTAAATTAAGCTTGTCACGCTTCCCAAGCGTACCACACCCTCCCAGGGTGAGACTTTTAACACAATACGATCGTCTCCAGCGTTTCCCAAGTTTATGAGCTTTCCTGACGGTCACGCGTTGCCGCCAATCGACTCCTGATCCACACAACCTTCCCAAGAGTTTCGAGTACCATTCCTGAACCAGTAATTAAGTTGTCAATCATCTCAGTCTAACAAGAAGGTTGGCATTGTTGCCTACGTAATGCCTCAACAGAGCTGTCTGGTTACCAAGATGATAACTGCCGCAGTAGTACCCAACCATAGGTAAGAGTCCTTCAAAATTGCACCAAAGCCAATCACACACATGCTCGCAGCATGCCTTCGAGTGACAAGAGAGTTCTTTTACTCTGACCGTTTGTCCAACGACAGTAAGCAATGCTCTGGTCCTGACGTGAGCCAAGGGTGTTGCGTATTGTCTGACATAGATCATGCATAGATCAAATTCAAAGATAACAAGAGTTGGCACCTTGTGCCTAAAATCCGCCCCTCTCAGAGGAACATTCACAACTGTGAAGACTCGCCAGTTTTCTTGATTGCAAGAATGTGTACTGGTAACTTGAGTCCATCAATGATCACCCAGGTGATAATGTTTCCGTTTCGAGTTGTAAGCAGACTAGTGACAAAATCCATGGCAGTCTGTTCTCATTTCCATACATGCGTTTCTAGTTGCTAATAACCCACCTTGACTTTCCTACAAGTCAACCATCGTTCTCATGCGTTGCTATGTGGGCCTTCAGGCCCGGTCATCCATACATGGTCTTCAGGTTATTAATACGTCCTATCAAAACTCAGATGAATAGGATATCGAGGCCCGTGTGCTTCGCCTGCACCAGTTCCCTAAGGTTGCTGTAGAGTGAGGTCCATATTCGTTCCATGAAGTAGCAAATATCGTCCGACCTGCCAAAGGTTGCTTCCCCATGTCCCGCATGGGTTAATCTTGAGAACTCTCTTCCTTCAGTTCTTTAGTTTGGGCAAGGCGGGTCTGATCAGGTATGTTAGAGTCGATAGCAAGCTGCAAAGCTCGTGCACGTCCAGGTTTCACGGTCATAATCATTCAAAAGTTCCATCCAGCGGTGCCATCACATGTTTAGCTCACACGGGAGGCCCTTGTGATCGGTCTAGGTAGTGCATTGGGTACCGTCCAAGTAATGCCTCCAACTTAGATCCAAAGACCAGGGCTTCCACAACAGGTCGTGACTTGTGCAGTTCTTCCTGTAAGTCCATTACGTAAGTCATCACTTTCTCGTGTTGCGTCGGCGTGTAAACATTGCAGAGTTGGGATTCGAAAGCTGAAAAGACGTCCTCATGTTTTGTCCTTCATGAACACAGCACCCTACTGTGCTAAAGAGATTTAAGCTGCGCGATCTTCGAAAATCCCGTGATGAATCTGCGATAGAGTCTAGTGTGACCAAGAAAATGCTGCATCCTCGAAGGGATCTTTGGTGCCGAACAATATCTAACGAATTGGGTCTTTAGAGAGATCCACGTGTATTCCCACTTCGTTGATCATATGAAAAAAAAGGTATCTCTCGAATCCAGAAGTTACCTTTAACAAGACTTCGCGCGGAGTGGCTCCTCCCTCATGAGCTCTAAAATAAGGTGCACATGCCGCCATGTATTTCCTTCCTCTTGGAAATGATCCAGAACGTCATCCACAAATATGGTCGATTCATGTGGTCCACAAAGCTACTGGTGTGTTGATTAACTCAATGGTCATGGTGTACAAAGTCGCAATGGTCGTATTGCGTTCGATATGCCGTTTCAGGAACATTCTCCTCTTGGTCTTCCGTCAATACATGGTCGAGGCAAACAATTCTTGATTGTCACCTTGCTGAGTTCTGGATAATCAGTACACACACGAAAAGGCTTTATCTTCCCGAATATAGATGGGGCTTCCCAAGGCGAACAAAAACTTTGTCCAATAAAACTCCTGTCCAACAGTTCCTGTAGATTGTCCTTGCAACCCTCCTGGTGCAAGAAGGTATGTAGCACGAGTAATCAGGTATGCCCCTGTCATGAGGTGAAACTGAGATTCTGCCTAACGGTGGTGGAAGTAAATCTGCAAGCTCTTCGGGTAGCACACTGAGAGGAATTACGAACAATTGGTGGATCCTCGATCCTCTTTTCCTTAGCCTTAACATCAGTAACGGTTGCTAACGTAGCAGGGTGATCTCTCCGTAGACACTTCTGGGCCTTCATAGCTGATATGGCGCTAACCTTTGCACCACTCTGTTGCTTTAGAACAAATAACGATTCTCCACACAGAATTTTCTCCTCACAAGGTATGTCTGCGCGATTTCTGAATAACCAATCCACACTAACTACTGCATTGTAACTATCAGGGGTAGTAGAAGGAAGGTCGATGTCGAACACCTGTCCCCCAAGTTCGAGTTTGCATCCTGGCGAACATATAAGGCGTTGATTGACTTGCATCAGCCGACTCCACAACAGGTTCGGTTTCAAGAAGCATTAGGGTTAAACAGAATAGAGACGAAGCGAATAGCTACCCATCCAAGCTATCGTGTTGCTATTACGCCTGGTATAGACTATACCAATACTAAATGTCCTTCCATGAGCTTCATTTCCAGTGTTGTTTTCGTCACGAGAATTTCCAGTACTGCCGTCGTTCCCTTGGTTGTCGTCACCTTGACTTAACACAGTCAATCCTTGTCTAGGTCACCTTCGTTTCCATACTGTAAGCTAAGATCACAAGTACCTTGATGTTGTCGCGACTATTGCCTCTAATATTGTTGCCTGTAACGGTGTCCTGCGTCCTTTCACCAACAAGGTCCATCTTTTCACATTCCGTGCCACGTCCTAAGGCACTACTCATGGTGCGGGCGGTTACACAGTCCGCTCTACAGTCACTCGTCACTGATTTTATCCCGGTTGGTTCGTAAGAGTCGACTCCCATGAGTCGCTGGCTGGGGTTAAGGATTCGATTGGAGTCAAATCGCTGTTGTCCGTTGCCGGTAACTAGGGTCGTTCAAATTCTGAAGTCGGTAAGGTACTACGTTTACCCTCTTGTCCATCGTTCTTGCAAGTTGACTGAGTAATACACGGTATGTCGCGAGAGTGTTGCAGAAGTGATCGCACTTCGGGATCCAAGGCGTCAACACGCTAAGTTCCAGCAAATAAAGATAAGTGAGGAAAGTATAGTCCAATCGTTTGACGCTGAGACATCCAACTCAGGGACGTTTGTACTAGCACCTATCATTCTACATAGTTCGCTAGGCGTTCAGATGTGTGATTGGGTGATACTCGATAGCATCGAGATTCGTAAGGATTTAGAAAGGGGTGAAAAGATCATGTTCGAGTAGGAGACAATCACTGCTATGACCCCTATAGACTGCTGAGTTCTAACACAACATCAATTAACAGAGCGGAACCCCTCTCAAACTCGTTAAGCCTCACTGGGACTCACATGCACCCCACATTATTATTATGTGTGCACCCATAATAATAAGGCAATTTGCATGCTTATCTCAGTGCCTCTTAACTCGCACTAAAAGGTTCTCCGAATTCGAGCAATAAGACAGATGACGCCATAACATAGATCATGAAAGTTCAAGAAGAGTCGCACTCTTAAAACACGTAACATGGGTTGGTAACATAGAAGTTCATACTACAGTGCTAAGTGTGCATTCACGTGTGATGTTATTCATAAGCAAACACTAGATATACTATGCAATAGTAAACGAGAAACAAACCTTGCAGTCTAGAGCTGAGTGTCATGGTCGATTTCGGGTCTGTTCGGTTATAGTATGGTTTTATAAAAACGTTTTAAAACCAAGTTCACTATAACCAGTGGCTCTGATACCAAACTGTCACACCCCCAAAATACCACCCACGGGAAACCTTAGTAGGCGTGTGACGAACCAATAACGAGCCACCATTTATATTGAACCAATCATAAGTTGTTAAATAAAATCATCAATTATTAATAAAAAGTGCCATCAGTAAGTTTAAAATGAAAATCAACATATTCAGCGGAAGCAAAAAGTAAACTAATGTTAAACTGATTCAAAAACCAATGTATACTATCAATAATCAATCACAAGAAACCTTCCAGTCGACCCATGACCACTCCAGCTACTCATTGTACAAGTAACGTACTCATATAGTTCAAGACACCATTAATCAAATCACCTAGTGTCCCCGAACAACAACATAACACGTAATAGCTCAATTTCACTTCATACACACATACATAGTATACTCGCAAACATGTCGAGCCCAATCATTAAACATGCGCAACCCATATGATTCAAGTCTAATGAAATATACAGCCCACTCGAGTGTATGATCCATTCCGCGGACCGTTTCATGCGGCCCATTGTTAACAGTTTATTCATTAGCCTCTAAACCCAATTTACGTATTATTAGTTCAACAATCACCAAGTGGATGTGCAAGAATATACCCAACCCAACCGTACCATACCCCCTCTTCTTTTGTGCGGCCCACTAAGCATAGTCCAGTTAACAACAATAATCCACCAAAACTATACTAATCCATTATTCCATATTCTATAACAATCACCATAATTAGCACATTATGCCCCTCCCTTGTATCGTGCTAAATAGTCCAAGATAACACCCAAGGGCTATCTCATATTTAATAGTGACAGGAGTATTAGATCACTTAAACAACAATAATTTATCATCCATCATAATTTCAAATCGTCTTCTTATCTTGCACATGGATCCATTGGCTTATTAACAATCAGCTTTATTATCTAATTTAACAGCAACGAATCAGGTTATGGTTTCGTATACACATTACCATGTCTCAACATTTTTAATATTATGCACCCAAACTATTCACTACAAAGCAAATATCATAGCACTTCTTGATTAAACCCAACAAGAAGTCTAATGAACTATTTATTATAATCCTAATACCCAACCTAATCCCACAATTATTCACATCGCGTGATCATTATCAAATCAATAGTCAACATATCATCATATTTCTGTTAATCAATCAACACATAAAGAAATCATCAAGAATTTATATATATGTATATCGATTCCATACATCACATATTACCACAGTTACTTAATCATTGATCTCCTTCAATATCACACTTAAATCACATCGTACAAATATTAACGTTACAGTTAAGAACCACTAACCGAGGATTCGACTAAACCAGGTGTTATCTCGAAGGGGGGGGGGTTAGACCTGCTGCCGCACGTAAATTGAGAGAGCTAGGGTTTGGGATATGATTCTGTTAATCACTATCGAAGATTATAATATGCAGCCTTTTATTTTTATAATAATAATTCTAATTGGTGCCCTCTCACTTCACGTAAACAATATGGCAGCCCAATCTTTGTTTTTATTTTATTTTTATTTTTTTTTTTGCGGCCCAACCCTATGCTTGCTGCCCTAATGCACGTTCAACAAATATGCTTCTTTTATTTTGTTTTCAAAAGTGCTCTCCTCAGATCTCTCCGCATTAAAGTTGATTCCCCTTTTTGTAGGTATTTTCATAATGTATATGTGTAGATATATTTAAAATAAAAGCCCAACATCATCCAATCTTGCGCACATACTGGACTGGTACCCATTTGTCGGCCCACCTACTTATAAAATAGAGATAGTGGCCTTGGTCCAATCACAGGAAGTAGCGGCAAATTTCCTTTGGTCACTGGCACCACATTCTGCCCAACTGGCTGGTCATTCCCATATTACTCGTTTTCACTCCATTTGCACCAGGACCTTGAAAGTTCGGGTTGTCACATTTTCGGATAAGCTCTTCAAAAGTTACCTGTCTTTTCCCTATAATGAATGAAAATTCTCCCTCAACTTTGTTTATACACAATTCTTTCTGTGTTCATAAACATTTGATTGTTTAGAGTTATTTAGTCTCCACCAAGAACCATAATTAACCAAGTACTAGTCTAGCATGCTTTAGACTACAATACTTTAGCATGTGAACAGAAGATGCATCATTCTGATTCTTAACATCCCCAACGATATCATAATATCACTTTGCAACATTCGTCCATTGTTAAGACAAAATAATGATACTTATTCATAATCTTAAAACATCAATATTTAAAAAGGTCTCACAAATTATTGTATATAGCACATAACTAAATTTTATCATTCAAATGAGGAACATAACTTGTTTACCTTTGATCCCCAACGCTTAACATTGACTCATAAGGACTTTAACATATTTAATCCAAGTCACTTGGTGAACACATTCATCGCCAACAAGATGAATGTTCCTCATCTACAATCACTATTATGTGTGAGATAAAGTTAACTAGATCGACACTCAACAACATGGCATTCATAATTTTGCGATAAGTGATTTGTACACATCTATTGTTATTCATTAGGAGATATATATATTTAGGATGCTCTCCCAAACAAAGGTAAAATCTCCATATAGTTCGAACAATAATCAAGTGGTATACGCGTCTAAATATAAATCACTCGGAACAAATCTCGCAAGATTTATTAAGGGTAAACAATAACATATAGTACTTTTACTTTCATATTTTTGAATTCACATTTGTGAATTTTCCAATGACTTCTAACGAAGTATGTCGACATGAATCTCGCTTATGTATTTCATCTCAATACACTCACTACGTTCTTTCATTACTCACTCATGATGTGGTTACACATTTGATGTCTCGTCTTTGACTTTTAGTCAATGCAACAACTCTTAAGTTGTTTATGTCCAAGTATTTTCATGTACTATCCATTTAAAACCATATTCTTTAAAACAATGTATAATTGACGTTGTAATTATTTTCACAAAATAATTTATACGTCACAAACATTAGTGAGTTATTTCTTTATAAAAAATTGCATGGTTATCCGAAGATATTGAACACAAAACAATAAAATACTTTGGAAATTAAATCATAAGTGGCAAACACTTTTGAAATTTAAACGGAAGCATAGACGATATGTAGACATCAAATATCAAAGTGCTTTTATCTTCAACACTTTATAATCTAACCGAAATCTTTGCAACGATATCATACCATATCATGTCTTAAGGTACTCCCTCAATAAGACTCCAGACACTCGTAAGTACAAATTTCCCATTTAATCTTGAAACTATAAACTTGGACAATTCTGCTCAAAACAACACCAAGTTGTTACAAAGATTACGTTTCAGTAGTAAACATAAACAATTAAATTTGTTCCAACAACACCAAGTTGTTTTCCACAAAATAATATCCACGAAACTGTTACTTTGTTCACCATATGCTACTTCTAGCAAGAGTAGCAAACCATTTGAAATATCAATGCTATGCAAAACTTTCTTTTAAAAATCATTCTTAAAGGTTTCTTTAGTTTTAAAATAGGAAAATTGGTTTTTAATAAATCAACCTTTCTCCAGTTGGTAAATAATAATCTTACCTACGTAATTGGTATACAATAATCCTACCTATCAACATGTTGGTTCTTAATGAACTTCCGTTAATTATTTTTAACTGAAGTTAGTTTTTATGTTTTATTTATTACACAAGCAGTCCCTGTAGTTGTAATTTACTAGTTTTAACTATTTTGTAAAACAAAAAAAGTCAAGGGCCATGTAATTAAATTTTATAAAATAGTTAAAACTAGTAAATTACAACTACAGGGACTGTTTGTGTAATAAATAAAACTTTAAAACTAACTTCAGTTAAAAAAAATTAACGAAAGTTCATTGAGTACCAACATATTGATAGGTAGGATTATTGTATACCAATTACGTAGGTAAGATTATTATTTACCAACGGGACAAAAGTTGGTTTATTAAAAACCAATAATAAACCAACCTTTGTCCCGTTGGTAAATAATAATCTTACCTACGTAATTGGTAAATAATAATCCTACCTATCAACATGTTGGAACTCAATGAACTTTAGTTATTTTTTTAACTGAAGTTAGTTTTTAAGTTTTATTTATTACACAAACAGTCCCTGTAGTTGTAATTTACTAGTTTTAACTGGATTTCTGCAGCTTTTACACACTACCATCATCGATTAGAATAGTTAAAACTAGTAAATTACAACTACAGGGACTGTTTGTGTAATAAATGAAACTTAAAAACTAACTTCAGTTAAAAAAATTAACGGAAGTTCATTGAGTACCAACATGTTGATAGGTAGGATTATTGTATACCAATTACGTAGGTAAGATTATTATTTACCAACAGGACAAAGGTTGGTTTATTAAAAACCAATTTTCCTTTATAAAATAAACCATTTTTAATTGTTTTTAATGCACACATAAGTAATCAAATGTTTACACAAAACATTTCGATTCATTATGGTTTATAAAATAAACAGTCTCTAAACTTGTATTTGTGATACACGTTTTCTAACATACATTGTTGGACCGTGTTCCGACCCTAAACAGTCAGTTGAGAACGTTCATCTTCACATACGAAGGCGGAATCAACGTAAATGAAGTTACACAGCTTTTCCTTTTCAATTTCCTCTCTATTAATGCTTTCTGATTACAATTTGACAGAGTTTTGCTACCACAAGCATGAAACAGTTCCGCTCCAACATACACGAATCATGATCAGGTTTCGCTTATAATGTCTATATATAGTGTGAGTGGTTTCGCTCCAAGGACATGACAGATGAGCGAAACTACCTCAGTACCATATAAGCGAAACTGTTTAATGACATATGAGCGAAACTACTTCTACACATGTACAAATAAGCGAAACTACAACATAAACTTCTAATTTTGACTTTCAAGAACCTATGTTGACCTATGTTGAACTAAGACATAATGCAGACGTAGTCAACAGACATTTCATGCATCAACAGACTCCCCCTTGGATGTTGACGAAGTCTTCAGCTCCGAGTCTTCAGTCTTGGTCTTTTCTCCAACTCTCTGTCTTCTCATCGTAAGCACTCTATCTTCACAGGTTTAGGATCACAACCTAACTTTATCTTCAAACTCCCCTTGGACTGTTGATCCAGACTCCCCCTTTCACAGACTCCTCCTCTCAATATGCTAGAATCTGAGATATCTGGTTCAGGCTTTGACATTTAACTTCCGTTGGGAATAATGAAGTCCAAAAACCTGTTACTCAACCAATAACATTAAAAACTTATCTTTTCACAAAATCACAAATTTAATCAGTTTAAGAAATCCACTTAAGTATTCAGGTCCAAGTTAATGACCCTGATTACTCAATTAATCTACCAAGTCCAACTTAATGACCTTGGTTGATCATATGACGAATCAAACTGATTTTTGTAAAAAACATTTTCACATTTTCTAAAAACAATGTAACAAGCATCAACTTAATGAACTTGTTTTAACTTTGAAAACATCTCAATCTCTGACAAAGTAAGCTCTCCTCATTCTTCAGCTCAGAACTTTCCTGCATCTGCTTCAATCTTCGAGAATCCAATGATTAACTCTCCACTTTGGTTTGTCAAAAATAAAGCAGAAATAAAATCTTTTTGGATTTTAATAAAGTGTTCTAAACTAAGAAATGAAATGCAGAAAACTTAAATTGCAGAAAATAAAGAAAGTAAACTATATACAAACTTATTTTTGGCGAGTGTGTCAGGGAATCATATCAGCTTTTCAGACAAATTACTAGTACCGTTAAGCTTCATTTCATATTCAGACTTAAACAATTCACCTCGATTGTCGATATACTGATCCATCTTGAATTTTCACAGAGATTTCAATCTATTCAGGATACGATTTAGGTGACTTATGAAACTTAGCTCATTCATGTGTCCCACCTCTTGAATATACTCCCGTATCCAGAATCCCAGATATCCAGTCTTACAGGTGAGTATACCACAAATGATATCTGTTAGGGGTTAAATGCGAGGGCCGTGAGAGCTCAGGTCGATACTTCCGTATACGCAGAGAGATGACGGCTTCGACTTTCTGGTGTGTCCCCTTTAGAGGATCTTTTAGTTACAACAGCAGCGACTATCAATTTTATTGTTTCATCAGCTTGCTGAGGGCGATGCTATATTTCAAGCATTAGCAGAAAGTATTATTCGGGGACTAGGTCAGTACTTCCATACAGCAGAAGTCCCGGAATAATACCCCAGATATCACTGAGTATAAAGACCTAGTATCTCAGAATATGGGACCTTTCAAACGAGATTTCAGGGGTTACCTATATATCCAAGTAGTGTTCCCCACGAATTTCACAAGTTCGAAATTTTAGGTTTATATCCTGAATAAATTTACTAAATGTGCGAAAACCTATCGACACATCATTAGTGACACTGTTTAACTCATTTAGACTTTACAATTCTTTAGCATACTGTAATTGTCTAGCCGATGTACTATCATTTTCCCTTTATACACAAGCTCTTTTTCAATTTTATCATGTTTTTGTATTTTTGCATTTTTACTGTTTTTGTATTTTCTGAAAAATAAACTATATACATCTACTCCCCCTAAATACCAAAACAGGTAAAAAATCGACAAACCATTGCAGATTGTTTCTCATCTTCATCCGCAACAGTACTCTCATCAACGCCAATTATGCCATCCGACACCGAAAGAAGCTTCATACCATTCAGTTTTAACAAATATTTAAACCGATTTTTTGTAACATCCGTCAAAATCGACCCGTTTTAAAGTCCGACCCGTTTTAAAATACGGATCCTAAACTTTAAACCTCGGAAATTTTTCGCAAAATAAATAATCGTTGGAAGATTTTTATTTAATTATCGTTATAGTTATTCAATTATTTATTTGATTAATTCAATTAATTTATAAACTAACCTAGTTAGTTTGATAGGTTATAATGAGAGTTCCAAGCGAATTAAATAACCGATAATAGTTATTTATTTTATTTAGTTAATTAACATCCCCACCTCCATATTATCTAATATCAAAATAATAATAACAATATGCTTATTTGTTTGAGTTACAATTCAATTTCCTTATATCTCTTGCCGCCCAAACACACATACAGCACCTTTTGTTTCTTTTTAGTTGAGAATCAATTTTCAATGATATGTGGCTTCCATATCTAAATTATAATGAACCTGGATATATTATTGATCCAAAAACCTTATGCACACAACCTTCCTTTTTCCGAAATTGGGAACTTTCGAACTATACCAAAAAGGAAAATAGAATTCTTTTGTTTCATATAATTTGTCGACAAAATCATTAACAACAAATGGAAACTATGTTTTTTTTAATTGACTGAACATAATATCGATGATTGAAAATGCTCCGCGTTTCCGTTTTTGCAAATACAACAGTTTCGGCAAATTTATAAATTTCCAAAACGTTTCAACCGTTTTCCTTTTTGATCGCTGATTAGTCGGGATTTGACCCCTTATACGCGTTTTCGAACACTATAAAAACCCAACCTTCGTCTCTGTTCTACTCGACATGGCTCACACACAACTCGACACCCTCTCATCTCTCTGTTACAATATCAAGCCACCGGAAGGTTCGAAACATCGTCGGAGCAAACCGAGTCGCCGGAGATACGAGAAGATGACCGGAAATTCTCGTTCTTTTCCCCCGTCGGTAAAAAAACCCTCTTTTCATCATTTCATGTTCATTTTCTAATTATTAGTAATACTAATTTTGTTATTGAACACAGAGAAAAAAGAAAGGAATAATAATACATATATGCTTATCGTTGTTGCTGTTATTAAAGATGAAGGAACTGTTGACTTGAGTTCAAATGATATAAAACTTATACAATTTCATAAATACATGTTGTGCATGTAAATTAGAGGTGGTGAGTTCGATCCGGGTCCGGAGCGATTCTGACCGTTTCTTTTAGACTTTATTTTATTTAATCCATTCCTTTGATTTATTTAAAACCCTAAACAGTAGCATTTTTTTTCTTTTATTCTAAACCTTAAAAGTTAGTTATTTAAAACAAATAGTTTTCCTTTTAATGTAATTCTTTTTTTAATAAACTTATTGAATTTTCTTTATAACTTAATTAATCAATAATCTATTTGACACTAAATGTTATTAACAAGATAAACTATAACATGTAAATAACTATTGTGTATGCCATAAATATAACTTTTATCGGGTTCGTTACGTGTTATTTTAAACATCTAGGATAATCGCTCTCGTTCGTTCTCTTGGACTTTCTCTATCGTTACTCGTGCGTCATTACAAGAAATCGCAACGCAATCAAAGTGAGTATACTCGATCCCATTTTCGTTTTAAACACTTTGGGTGCAACATGTATTCCATATTCAAATTACACAACACTTGAAACTTGTTATATTCACACTCTATCCACATTTAAACACGAAACATTTTGCTGCTTGTTAATCTCATATGCTATGCAAGTTGATCGTATAAAACAAGTTGATCGTATTGAACAAGTTGATCGTATTGAACAAGTTGATCGTATAAAACAAGTTGATCGTATTGAACAAGTTGATCGTATAAAACAAGTTGATCGTATTGAACACGTTGATCGTATAAAACAAGTTGATCGTATAAAACAAGTTGATCGTATAAAACAAGTTGATCGTATTGAACAAGTTGAACGTGTTAACCTCCCGCTAGTCTATTGGGAAAGGCAAAGTGGATCATGTTATTCGTGTTGGATATGAGTACTTAAACTTTTATTCTACTTTATACTATGTATTAAACTTGTATACTCGCCAACTTTTTGTTGATGTTATTTTAATACATGTTGCAGGTTGATAGACGAAGTGATCAAGAAACAAGCTAGGATGAATTTAGATACTCATTTTAACAAATTCCATGTTTGCTACAATTTGTCTTTATTTGAGCCTTGTATGACATTTTAGAATCTTTATGAAATATGATTTAAATTATATTGTCACATGTAGTGTTATGTTGTTTTGAGCAATTTATTCGTCTCATCCCGATGTTTCCGCCATCGGTTGGGGTGTGACGGATTGGTATCAGAGCCATAACTATAGGGAATTAGGTAGGATTGCCTTACTCTTCCCTAGTCTATAGTAGGAGTACTCTGATACCAGATTGGTATCAGAGCCATAACTATAGGGAATTAGGAATGTCTTGCCTAGTCTATAGTTTAGGAGCTTTTTCACTATGTGTTGCTTAAAACAACTTCCCTTCTATCTTCTTTGCTTCCCTCTATTCTCTTGGACTCTTAATATACATGCCTTTCCTAAGGCTAACACAATACACACTTGGAGGCTTTGAAGACACTCTTACAACATAATCAAAAAGACTCATCAAGATAGGGGTGATTCCCACACTTGGTGATGATTTTCACTAAGGTATACTTTGATTTTTGCACGAAATCTACCCTCAAGTTAGGAGTGATATCCAAACCTTGATGGGAGTTTTCCATTTCATATTCCAGTGGACCCTTATCTTTTGATAAGTACCAACCACGTTAGGGTACAATGTTATCAAGTTAGAGGTGAAACTCGCATCTTGTTTAACTAGTCCCACTCCTCGATTTTCGCTCTCGCCAAAGTTTTGATTTCCCAATCGATTAAGGACGTGTAGTAACTGGAAGGACAAATATCATTAGTCGCTCCTCGATGAGAGTATTTGTCTATTAGGCCAAAGCACGTTTCCTTAATTCGAGAAGGACTTCGATTCACTTTGGAAGTGTCATATGTTACGTTCCGTGACAATCCATGTTTTATGTTAAATCTCTTTTTATGCTATCTCAATTTTCATGTGTTTTACATTTGTACGTTATATCATTTCAATTTAATACATGCATACTAATATGTTATACTGGATTCGTGATTATTAGGTTATTCTTATGTGATGAACTTGTCTTTTAACCCACACCTTAACATGTATAGCACTATGCGTAGTGCTATAGGAGTAGCGCCCGCCCGTATTCTAGTGGTTATGTTAAGTTAACAACATTACACCCTCTTCGTTGCGACGATGTTGGGTAGTCAACTTTGCGGTACACGATGGGTTGACCTGTTTTTTCACATGCCAGTGATACGTTAATCTTGGTAACTAAGTATGTGATGTGGATTGTTCTATATTTTTATGCTAATACTCATATTCCCAAAAATGGAAGCTATTCATCAAGATAGGAGTGATTTCCTTACCTTGACGATTAGATCCGCTCACTTATCAACTTCACCAATGAGCTAAGGGTGATTTCCTTACCTCGGTGGTAGTTACGAATTTTTTTTTTCTCAATGAAACTTTATATTTGAACGTTACTTTCATTTCAAGCTTGAAGACACGTTACACTATCTTCGCAATTTAAAACAAATAATAATATTCTCTCGCGAACGAACTAAATTTTCGATGCTTACATTATCTATGTTACACTACGTGAAACTCATGATTATGCTATGTGAAACTAATTGAACAAATTATATGCTATGTGAAACTATTTGAAACGTTATATGCTATGTGATGCATTTATGATAACAATTTCCATAACCAAACCATTATCTATTCTTTCTTTTGAATCTTTTCACAAGTCTTCCTTTTAGATTTCGAGGACGAAATCTCCTAAAGTAGGGGAGACTGTAACATCCGTCAAAATCGACCCGTTTTAAAGTCCGACCCGTTTTAAAATACGGATCCTAAACTTTAAACCTCGGAAATTTTTCGCAAAATAAATAATCGTTGGAAGATTTTTATTTAATTATCGTTATAGTTATTCAATTATTTATTTGATTAATTCAATTAATTTATAAACTAACCTAGTTAGTTTGATAGGTTATAATGAGAGTTCCAAGCGAATTAAATAACTGATAATAGTTATTTATTTTATTTAGTTAATTAACATCCCCACCTCCATATTATCTAATATCAAAATAATAATAACAATATGCTTATTTGTTTGAGTTACAATTCAATTTCCTTATATCTCTTGCCGCCCAAACACACATACAGCACCTTTTGTTTCTTTTTTTTTGAGAATCAATTTTCAAAGATATGTGGCTTCCATATCTAAATTATAATGAACCTGGATATATTATTGACCCAAAAACCTTATGCACACAACCTTCCTTTTTCCGAAATTGGGAACTTTCGAACTATACCAAAAAGGAAAATAGAATTCTTTTGTTTCATATAATTTGTCGACAAAATCATTAACAACAAATGGAAACTATGTTTTCTTTAATTGATTGAACATAATATCGATGATTGAAAATGCTCCGCGTTTCCGTTTTTGCAAATACAATAGTTTCGGCAAATTTATAAATTTCCAAAACGTTTCAACCGTTTTCCTTTTTGATCGCTGATTAGTCGGGATTTGACCCCTTATACGCGTTTTCGAACACTATAAAAACCCAACCTTCGTCTCTGTTCTACTCGACATCGCTCACACACAACTCGACACCCTCTCATCTCTCTGTTACAATATCAAGCCACCGGAAGGTTCGAAACATCGTCGGAGCAAACCGAGTCGCCGGAGATACGAGAAGATGACCGGAAATTCTCATTCTTTTCCTCCGTCGGTAAAAAAACCCTCTTTTCATCATTTCATGTTCATTTTCTAATTATTAGTAATACTAGTTTTGTTATTGAACACAGAGAAAAAAGAAAGGAATAATAATACATATATGCTTATCGTTGTTGCTGTTATTAAAGATGAAGGAACTGTTGACTTGAGTTCAAATGATATGAAACTTATACAATTTCATAAATACATGTTGTGCATGTAAATTAGAGGCCGTGAGTTCGATCCGGGTCCGGAGCGATTCTGACCGTTTCTTTTAGACTTTATTTTATTTAATCCATTCCTTTGATTTATTTAAAACCCTAAAACAGTAGCATTTTTTTTCTTTTATTCTAAACCTTAAAAGTTACTTATTTAAAACAAATAGTTTTCCTTTTAATGTAATTCTTTTTTTAATAAACTTATTGAATTTTCTTTATAACTTAATTAATCAATAATCTATTTGACACTAAATGTTATTAACAAGATAAACTATAACACGTAAATAACTATTGTGTATGCCATAAATATAACTTTTAACGGGTTCGTTACGTGTTATTCTAAACATCTAGGATAATCGCTCTCGTTCGTTCTCTTGGACTTTCTCTATCGTTACTCGTGCGCCATTACAAGAAATCGCAACGCAATCAAAGTGAGTATACTCGATCCCATTTTCGTTTTAAACACTTTGGGTGCAACATGTATTCCATATTCAAATTACACAACACTTGAAACTTGTTATATTCACACTCTATCCACATTTAAACACGAAACATTTGCTGCTTGTTAATCTCATGTGCTATGCAAGTTGATCGTATAAAACAAGTTGATCGTATTGAACAAGTTGATCGTATTGAACAAGTTGATCGTATAAAACAAGTTGATCGTATTGAACAAGTTGATCGTATAAAACAAGTTGATCGTATTGAACACGTTGATCGTATTGAACACGTTGATCGTATAAAACAAGTTGATCGTATAAAACAAGTTGATCGTATAAAACAAGTTGATCGTATTGAACAAGTTGAACGTGTTAACCTCCCGCTAGTCTATTGGGAAAGGCAAAGTGGATCATGTTATTCGTGTTGGATATGAGTACTTAAACTTTTATTCTACTTTATGCTATGTATTAAACTTGTATACTCGCCAAATTTTTGTTGATGTTATTTTAATACATGTTGCAGGTTGATAGACGAAGTGATCAAGAAACAAGCTAGGATGAATTTAGATACTCATTTTAACAAATTCCATGTTTGCTACAATTTGTCTTTATTTGAGCCTTGTATGACATTTTAGAATCTTTATGAAATATGATTTAAATTATATTGTCACATGTAGTGTTATGTTGTTTTGAGCAATTTATTCGTCTCATCCCGATGTTTCCGCCATCGGTTGGGGTGTGACATTTTTATCAAAAGCTTTGGTATGTAAATCAGCCTTCTGTTCTCAATTCGTATCAACTTTTTCTCGAAGCAATCGCGAATAAAGTGATGACGAATCTCTATATGTTTAGTTTTAGCGTGATGTACTAGATTCTTTGTTATATTTATTGCGGCCTCATTATCAACAAACAGAGGTGTGTTAAGAAACTGCAAACCGTAGTCGCGCATCTGTTGCTGTATCCACAAGATCTGAGAGCAGCAACTGCTAGCAGAAACGTACTCCGCTTCACATGTAGATAACGCCACAGACGTTTGTTTCTTACACTGCCAGGTAACCAATCTAGGTCCAAAGAACTGGCATCCTGCAGTTGTTGATTTGGTATTGACTTTGCAGCATCCGAAATCCGAATCGGAATACCCTTCGAGCATAAAATCGCCTTTTCTAGGATACCACAACCCCAATGTAGGTGTTCCTTTCAAGTAACGTAATATCCTCTTCACAATAATCATGTGCGAAGCTCTCAGGTTAGATTGATATTTTGATGCGAGGCACGTTGAGTACATGATATCTGGACGTGAAGCAGTTAGATACATCAAAGAACCTATCATGGAACGATAAAACGTTTCATCAGCCCTGTCTCCGGTGAGATCTGGGTGAATCCCATGATTTGTTGCAAGTGGGGTAGCAGCTGGAGTAGAACTTGACATTCCAAATTTCTCTAGAATATCATGCACGTACTTCATCTGGTGAATGAAAATTCCCTCAGGTTGTTGTTCAACTTGTAGACCCAGAAAGAATTTCATCTCCCCCATTGATGACATTTCGAATTTTTGCTTCATCACCTGTTCGAAATCTTTGCACAATTTCTCATTCGTTGACCCAAAAATTATATCGTCTACATAAATCTGAACTATCAGAAGGTGTCCGTCGACCTCTTTAGTGAAGAGAGTGGCATCCACTTTTCCACGTATGAACTTGTTGGCTAGTAGGTGTTGAGACAAAGTGTCGTACCAGGCTCTCGGGGCCTGGTGTAAACCATACAGCGCTTTGTCCAATAGGTAGACCTTGTTTTTGTGGATTGGGTCAGTAAAGCCCGGCGGCTGACCGACATAAACCTCCTCTTTGACATTCCCATAAAGAAATGTCGATTTTACATCCAACAAATAAACTTTGAAGTTCTTCCAAGACGCAAATGCAAGGAAAATTCTGATTGCCTCTAGTCGTGCCACAGGAGCATAGACTTCAGTAAAATCAATCCCTTCCTATTGACTAAAGCCCTGAACAACGAGTCGAGCTTTGTTCCTTACAACAACTCCTCTGCCATCTCTCTTACACTTGAATACCCATTTTGTATTGATTTTCCTTTGACCATCCGGTAAATCCACTAACTTCCACACTCCCAACTTTTCAAACTGACTCAACTCTTCTTGCATCGCAATGACCCAAGAGTCTTCAGTAAGCGCCTCTTTATACGTTCTCGGTTCGATCTGCGAGATAAAACAACTTAATGAAAATTCAGATTGTAAAGGTGCTACTGTAGAATAAAAACATGTTAAGCCCTGGTCTATTTGACGTCTCGTGCGAACGCCTGAATGCAATTCTCCTATGATCAACTCCTCTGGATGATATGAAAGAGTTCGCGGCATCACTTCGCTTGGAACATCTACATCACCTTCCAGATTAGTAACATTTTGATTTGCACTTTGTTCACGAACTTGGTTTATTTGACTTGCATCCTGAATCTGCTCCCCCTCAGAATCTGAATCTGCATGATCAAAGATCAGCATGTTCTCTGATTCTTGATTATCATTCTGATCCGATTGATTATCTTGAGCAACTTCATTCTGTTGGACATCATTGTGTTCACCAGCATTACTCGGACCTGCTTCATCATCATTTGAAGTTTCCCGTGGTCATCTTGAATACTCAGCTGGGAACCTTTGCTGTGACTCGTATTCACGCAAAATATCCAATTCATCAAAGAAATCTTCTTCCTCTTCTTCTTCTTCCATCATGTCAAACGATTCCCACAACTTGTCGTAATGATATCGCCATGAATCTCCTGGAGTTTGTGGCGGCATAGTATAACCTTGACATTTAACATTTGCAGCTTCAATAATCCGCTTCTCACTTGGAACGAAGACACGTCGTGTAGGACTTGAATATCCAACAAATATACCCTCAATGCACTTCGGACCAAACTTTCCAAAAGGCTCTATAACCGTACAGGGTGACCCGAACGGTTCTAGATACTTCAAATTCGGTTTGCGATTATTGATCAGCTCAAAGCATGTTTTGTTGAACTTTTTGACAGTAAGAACCCTGTTGAGCGTATAGCATGCAGCGGAAACAGCTTCAGCCCAGAAATTAATTGGTAACTTTGAATCTGCGAGCATCGTTCTAGCCATCTCGAGTAGCGTCTGGTTTTTGCGTTCTGTGACTCCATTCTGCTGCGGAGTGTACGGAGCACTAAACTCATGCAATATACCTCTTTCATCACAAAATTCTTCCATTCTGCTGTTCTTGAATTCAGTACCATTATCACTTCGAATTCTTTTGATACGCCTCTGGTACAGATTCTCAATTTTCTTGAACAACGCCATTAAACTACCAAACGTTTCGTCTTTCGACTTCAAGAAAGAAACCCACGAAAATCTGGAATAATCATCAGTAACCACAAGAAAATATTTATCTCCCGTAATGCTCTTGACATTCACCGGACCAAACAAATCCATGTGAAGTCTCTCCAAGGGTCTTGAGACTGAATTGGCTTGCTTTGTAGGGTGTGACTTTTTCTTCTGCTTGCCTTTTACACAGCTAATGCACTCCCCTTCCAGATGAAAACCTTTGACATAAACTCCTGTAACCAAATCATTATGCACCAAATGATCCATTTTTCTAAGATGTATATGCCCCATCTTCCGGTGCCACAATCTCGACTCTTTCTCAGTTGCTCTGGACACGAAACAATGAGCCTGACCCATGGTTGTAGTAGCTACGCTCATATCCTACACGTACAGATCATTAACTCTTGGTGCCCTCATGATAATCCATTCCTCAGGGATAACAAATCCTGGTTTCAAGATCAAACATTCTTTATCAGTGAAGTGAGTGGTATACATCCTGTCACAGATCTGCGAGATACTCAGCAGATTGTTCTCCAGCTCAGCGATGTAGTTAACTCTCTCAAACGTCACAATCCCGTTGGATAACGTTCCTTCACCAACAATCCTTCCTCCTTGATTACCCGCAAAACCTACGTATGCTCCATTTATGTTTCTAACATCATACAGCAACGCGGTCTTCCCTGTCATATGTCTTGAAGCTCCACTATCCATGATCCATCTGGATACAAGTTTTGGAAGATCCTGCACATAACAAACTTTGACTTAACCAACTTCAATAAAGATGTCGATTCATGCTTCTCGATCAAGGAAGCTCCGGCAATTCAAACTGCTTAGTCAAACATGGTGTCCACCCAGGCCTCATCAGTCTTAGGTGTAACCTTGACTGTTTTAACTCTCGCAACTTGAATTTTAAAGTTTTCAGCCTTCAGAGGTGGAAAATTTGCATCATAATCAACTTGAATTGAATCCTCAGAAGGTGAAACCTTTTTCTCAGTTTTCGGTTTCCAAACTTGTTGAGATAACGCAACCCTTTTGTAAAATTTGTCATTTATAGTTACCGACTTCTTTACGAATTCATTTTTCACTTTGATGTTATCCTTTTTCACACTCTTTTTCTCAACAACGATTGGTGCTTTACCCTTCACATCAACTTTCTTCTGTTGAATCTTCACAATTTCAGTCTTAGGCTTCACATTGGTACACTTTCGTGCAATGTGACCAACTTGATTACATCTAAAGCATGTTCAAGTATCAACAACTCGACTTGTGCCTTCAGACTGAACCTGTGAAGCTCTTTTCTCAAAGAACTCTTTGTTTGACTTTGAAAAAAATTCTTTCTCTTCATCAGCAAGTGAACTCGAACTGTTCACAAACTTTTTCTTTTCAACAAACTTCTTGTTTGGAACATTTCTTTTCTGATACGACTTACCTCCCTGATAACCACTCGACCAGTTGTTTCTGTTGTTATTATAAAAACGTGGTGGATTAACAGATTTCTTGTTGTAAACTTTTTCTTTCTCAAACCTCATTTTACTTTTCTTTTGACTCAGATTGTTCACTGCTGACAACTCAACTTCAACCAATTTGAAAACGTTTGTCAATTTGTTCATGTTAACATTCTCAGTCGGAAATTCTGAATCCGAAAACAACTTATCTGAACCCAACATCTTGTACATGACAAGATTTGATTCTTCATTTAAGTTGTTCTTGGACTTTTGTTTCGGAATGTATTTGTCCAAGAAACACCCATCTTCCTCAGTAGTGTCACTATCGGTTTTTAGCACATTTTCAACAACACCTTTTACAATATCATTTTGCACACTATCGTCACTGGAAGATGTGAACGTGACTTCAATGTTCTCCGCAAGTTTTACTTCACTTTCTTCCTCAATTTCAACCAACCCTGATTGCTTTTTCGTGTAGTTATCAAGAACAGGTGGTGGAACTCTATGAAAACCCACCCCAGTTCCATCAGAATAAACATCTTCGCCAGCTTTGTTTTTCCCTATGGGTTTGGGAACAATGTGTTACAAAACAAAGCTTGCAGAGCTGTAACTATTAAGCTTCAACTGGATTCGCTCATTTTCAATTTCAGCCTCTTGAAATTTAAGTTTCAATTTAGCGATTTCATCCAGTTGTTTGTTGATTGATTCTTCTTTTACTCTTAGCACTGCTTTTAAATGCTCATTTTCTTTAAAAGTTTTACCATTTCGATCATCACTATCTTTCACTGTGCTTTTGAGTTTTTCAAACTTTTCAGAAATTTGACGGTTTTCAAGAATTAACTTTTCATTTTCTTTTTTAACTTTTTCATGATCAATTTTATCATTTTCAATTTGGCTAGTTAATTCTCTTATCCGTTCAGTTGAAGCTTTAACTGTTTTGTCACGATTGAGAATTTGATTCTCAACGCTTCTGACCTTTGCTGTCAGATCATCAACTTTCTTTTCGTTGAGATATGTGACTGTATTACAAAATTTACACTCTTTGTTGCAATTTTTGCAATCAACATTTCCATCAATTTTCTTACCTGACGCATTTGTTGACACGTTTGAACTGACCTGGCTTTTTGACTTAGACACGGAGTTAGAGTCTACCTCAAGTGCCTTAGCAGCCAGCACTTTGTCAGCCATTTTTCCCAAGTTCTCAGCAGTCAACTCCTGCGTTGTATCAATAACCCCAGTATCAATTGTCTTTGATTTTTCCATTTCTTCTTTCTCCTTTCTCTCTTTCTCTTCTTTCTCCTTTTTCTCTTTCTCTTCTTTCTCTTTCTCGTCTCCAGTTCCCCACCATTTATTCTACCAATACTCATCTTCTTCTTTTAACTCCTTGATTATGGCTTCGATATCAAGCGTTTTGTCATCGATCGCAATGTTTCCATATGGGTCAAAATAACACTCCCTGTCCGGATCCCATGTTCTCGCTCTCCTCGCTTCCAAATAGATACCAGAAATTCTAATGATTCTGTTCTCAGCAATCATTTTTCTGTATCTATACTTCTGCTCTTCAGTTCGGTTATCTTTCCAAGGAATAGGTTCGTCGGTTTTTGCCATGAATGCGTAACTAATCGCATCTTCTTCTGGTAGAACCTCTTGACTCCAATCATACCCCTCATCATCATAAATTACCGCAAGAGCTCTAGATTTCTCTTTGTTGTCTTCAACTGGCTTCAATCTAGGCGGCTCGGATTTATTCTGGTGATAAATCGCCTTCTTGTAGTAATCATCTCTGAAAGGGTTCTCGGATTCATCAGCATATGCGTTTCTGCATTCTCGCTTGAAGTGACCTTTCTGCTTACATTTGAAACACGTTACTTTGAATTTATCGAATCCCAGCTTGGTAGATGGACCACCAATTGTCTTCCTGCCGGTAATTTCCATAAAACGTTGTGCTCGACGAACAACACTGGCCATAGCCCAACGAATACCGATTAACTCCATTTCTTCAGGATCTATTTGATCATAGTCCTCTTTCATTAGGTTGGTGTTGCCTATCTTCCCTGCGACTAACCCTTCATACGATTCCAACACAGATGCTAGAAAGATCATCTGCTGTTTGGCCGACTCTTCATCAAAATTCTGAGCATTCTTCAAATCTATTGCAATGTTGCATTGAAAACGATTCTTTGCATCAGAATGACTTGTAGATGATGAAGATCCACTGTGATAACCACTGTGATTTCCACTGCTTTGACCACTTTGATTATCTTTGCTTGAAGTGGACACATTCTCAGCAGAAAAAGCAGCTTTGGGTGAAGTTGCTTTTGGCATCATGCTTTTTGGATAATACAAATCCAAATTCTGCTGGTAGGATGAGTGATTAACTTTATATGTCTTCTTCAGTTCCAACTCGTGACTTTCAAGTCTCTCGATCACCAAATCCACAGTCAACTTTGAAGGCTCGATAGTGTTTTTCAGCATAAGCGCATAATATCTCCAATCCATCTCGTCTGGTAATGAATCGAACAGTTTGTCGACAAGTTCTTCATCAGGAAATCTGATATCATGTCTTGCTAATTCCAGCTTCAGATGACCAAACCTTTCTATCATTTTACAGACTGACTCATTATTTAGACAACCAAACATATCAAACTCTTTCTTAAGAAGTTTCTTTTTACTTTTTACAATTTCAGCACTTCCTAGACATTTCTTTTCTAGCTTATTCCAAAGATCTTTTGCATTTGAATAATTGATCAATGAGATTATGTCTTCCCGAACGGATTGAAATAACAATTCCACACTGTTGGTGCACTACGTCTTACATCGAGTCTTAGTTTTGTATAGATTAGACATGGCACGAAAACCAAGAAATGTGTGTTAGAGATAGTTTCGCTTATGTGTCAGTCTAATAGGTTCGCTTATGTGTCATAGTGAAATAGGTTCGCTTATGTGGTACATGATAGTTTCGCTTATTAGTCATGGTGGTAGGTCCGCTTATACGGACATGACCGTATAAGCGAAACCTCCTCAACTATATAAGGAGGTCATTCAAGCGGAAACTAGTGTGTGAGTTGAAGGTGTATTCTTCCGGTGAGCCATGAAGTGCTGCCAAAGTGCTGTCAGAGTCTGTAAACGTTATCAAGATCAATAAAACAACAATTTAAAGTGAATCCAACTGAAATAGCACCAAGTCATTAGTTTCCGCCTCTTGATTTGGATAGGAATTCTTCTGATCGACTCAAACAGGGTCGGACGCGATCCTACAAGTGGTATCAGAGCTCAGGAGGAGGAGTTCTTGCCATTTCAGCTGCATTTCATCTGTTTTTCTACCCTTTCTTCAAATTTTCAAAATTTTATCGGTCGAAATTGTCTTAAAATTTCACAGAGTGTGCGCAATTGAATACTAACAAACCCTGGAAAGTTTCAGACCAAAATACGGACTAAAAAATGGATGAAATGATCTTCGAAATTAGTTTCGCTTTTACGGACACTTGATAGTTTCGCTTCAGTGACAGTGTAGTTTCGCTCCAAGGGACAATTAGTTTCGCTTCAGTGTCACCTAAGTTGATAGTTCCGCTCAAAAGTACCTGATAGATCCGCTCCAAAGACGTTTTCAGTGGTTTCGCTTATCTGGTTCGCTCATCTGATCCACTTATCTGGTCTGCTTATCTGGTCCGCTCAAGAGATCCGCTTGAACTGACATCAAGAAGATCCGCTTGAACAGACACATATAGTTCCGCTCATAGTGACACTTGAAGGTTCCGCTTATCTGAATAAAGAGTAGTTTCGCTCCAAGTGACTTTAAGGTTCCGCTTTTGTGACAGATTGAAGTTCCGCTTTTCTGAACACCTTGGAGTTTCGCTTTTCTGTACATCCAGTAGTTTCGCTTTTAGTGACAACAAAGGTTTCGCTTGTGTGAACCACTTTGCCTAAGCTTGGAAATTTGTGAACTTGTGAACTTTGAACAATGGACACTGAATTCTATAACGCCTTTGCTAGCCCGATTTCTATTACTCCGAACGCTTTGATTGATAATGAAACCGGAACGTCTCAGAAACCACCTAAACTCATGGATATTGATGATTATAACGTGTGGTCTGAACGATTTGGAAACTGGGTCGAGGCTTATCACTTGGATGCGTGGGAACACACTGAAGAACCATATGTTAGACCCGTTACAAATGGTGTGCAGCAAACAATTCGAGAAATGAGTACTGAAGATAAAAAGAAATATCGAGAAATTGATGGTGAGTCTGCTTCAGCAGGCGATAAAAGAAGATATTTTGATATTGCTTCAACATGATGGAACTGCTTATTCAGTCTGGACGGAATTGGAAGCAAAATTTGCTGGAAGTGATGATATGCTCAAAAATAAGATGTCTCTTATGAAGAAAGAATTCGATTTATTCCGTGGTTTGAAAACTGAAAACACCAAGCAGATAATTGATAGATATTGTAACTTGGTGAGAAATATGACAAAACTTGGAATTAAGAAAGATACTGATGAATTGATTGAAAAACTTGCAGATGCGCTACCACATGAAACATGGGGAACGTTTCTGATGATGCTGAGATCCAACAGAAAAGATTATAAGAATATGACATTGGGAGATTTCATCAAACACCTGGAAGCTCAAGAGATGGAGCAGAGGAAGATCGCCAGGATGAAGAATTACGATGGAGAACAAGACATCAGCTTATACTACAAGAGTGGTGTTCCTGGAATGACAAGTCATTCTTCGAAAATCGAAACTGCTTTTAGTGTTAAAGATTCTTCTGAAAAGAAATCTTCCCAAGGATCAAGCAGCACAAGATTTTCATCATTCGATCCAAATATTTCTGTAACAAAGAATGGAAGAAAACTTCAGTGCAATATTGTTCTTAGTATTGAAAATGATCAAGATTACACTGAAGAGATTGCTAAAAATCAAATGTCTTTGTTGGGAATGGTTCTTGAGTGTTATAGTAGTTTTGTGGCTGGAAAGATCGGTAATCCAATGCTCACGAAAGAGGATTACGATCAAATTGATGCTGAGGGAATGGAATTGATGGACATTAAATGGTGCATGGCTAGCGTGATGAGACGAGCTGAGAAGTTTAAACAAATTACAGGCCGAGATGATTTTCGTGATGCAAATGTTTCAACTTTAGGCTTTGATAAATCTAAAGTTACGTGTTTTCGTTGCAGGGAAAAGGGGCATTTCAAGAGGGAGTGCAAAAATCGTGAAGCTACTAGAGCCCAGAATCCTTTTGGAAACAACGATTATCACAAAAAGGCGATTTATCATCAAGTCACACCACCAGCACAGCATCAGGCACAAACTGCTCACGGAAGAGATGTGATTGACGAGTCAAAAAGAGCATGTCTAAGCAAATATGAAAATTTTTCATGGGATAAATATATTCCAACAAACAGCAAAGTGTGTTTGGCAGAACAAGATGATGAAAAGTTGGCTGAAGGTTTTTGTTGGGACGATTTTTGCCCAGATCAAGATCTCATGTCCAAAAACACTTCAAATGCTCATGCTTTCATTGCTAATGCTTATGATTTGAAATGTGCAGAGAGAAGCAGAAAAGTTATAGAAGCTGCTGAAGCAAGACGGAGAAAGCTTGAAGAAGAGGAAGAAGAGGAAGAAAGATTAAAAGCTGAAGCTGGAGTTGAAAGAAAGAGAAGAGCTGGATTTTTACGATCAAACAGAACAGTCAAAGAGGTTCCTGAATTTGAAGTAAAAGTTGATGCTGAACCAGTCAAAGTTCCCGAAAAATGCAAGAACGGTGATTCTTTAATCAAGCAGAACAATGAGTTGCTGCATAACATAAACAGATTGAAAGAATCATATGATACAATGAACAGAGAAATCAACAAGTATACTGATTCGAGTGGTGAACAAGTTGTGGCAATGAATACACTGAAGATAACGTATCTGAGACAGCTTGATGATGCCAATTTTCATATAAAGAAATGTGCTGATCTGGAGTTGGAGTTAGCAACACAAAAGATAGAAATTGAGAAAGTTAAAAAATTATTAGAAAGTTACTCATGTTCTACTTTTGTTGTTGATAGGATTTATCCGGTTGTGGAGAATTTGAAGACGTTTGGAGAAGAGAAGACGTCCGAAGAAAAGAAATCTGTGACAAAAGACGAAGAAAAAGTGAAGACTTCTGGTAAGAAATCAAGCGTGGTCTACAATAGATGTCCGCCCCCGGTAGAAAATGGATATTCACCTCGAAATCCAAATTCCGAGAGAGTCGAAAAAGCAATAAACTTAGAATGGGAGTCTGGGCCATCAGATAACTTGCCAGAAAATATTGATGTCACGTACACGTCATCCGACACTGATCATGAGTCAAAGTTGATAAAAAGTGTGGTCGATCAGATGTTAGATAAAGATGACAGTGAGGAGTCAAACATGGAGTCCAAACCCGAGTCAAAGTCAGGGTCCAATGCGTCAAAGCCAACATTCAAAAAGGACAAACGGGTTTATGATAAACAATTTTTGCTATCAAAATATAAGTTGAATGATGAATCATTCAAAGTGGCATATACTTTGAAAGATTCTGACAAATTATATTCTGATGATGCTTTTCCAATAAGAAGTGTCAGATTTGAAATGATTCAAAAGGTTTTCAAAATAACAGAAATTAATATTTCTTAAATAAAAGATTTAAATCTTATCAGAAAACCTAAACAATACACTTCAAGAGATCAACAAAGAATTAACAAGAAAATGGGTTACAATTGTGGTTATAGTTTCCAAAAGAAACCAAACCATAATCGTAATTTCAAAAAGAAAGGTCTTGGTTTTGTTCCATCGAAAAACTATAAAAATGAAAAAATGTATAAACCAAAAACTATGTTTGTTTCAGGGAAAACGACAGAAGCTGAGAAAGAACAATCATTCAGAAAGCAGACAAATCAGGAATTCCTTGCCAAGAAGCAAGAAGAAATGAAGAATAATGATGTTCCAAAGAAGATTGAAAAGAGAACCTGTTTTCAGTGTAAAATTGTTGGTCATGTAGCAAAGAATTGTCAAAAGACATTCAAGGCAAAACAGGAAGTATCTGGTAAAATGAAAGAAAAGGTTGTCGAGAAGACTGAACTGTCAACCCGGAAGTTTACTGGCTTTGAAAATTCAACTTTTGAAAAAGGAGAGTGTTCAAAGAGTGCTTCAAGAAGGAAAGAAAATGTAAAAAATCAAAAATGGGTTGTAAAAGGTTCAGGTAACAATTCTGGTGATGAATCTGATTCCACAAAATCAGAGGAGCCACGTGTTGAGAAGAAGGTTGAAAGAAAAGTTCCAACTATGAATGATGAAAATTTTCCACCGTTGCGTGCTGAAAATTTTATGAAGAAAGTTGGAAAAGTTGAAATTTCAAATCAATTTTATTCTGACAAGAAGAAATTTGATGTTGAAAAGACTTTCAACGGAAATGTGAAACACATTTTTGGTAAAATGGTCAATGGTAAGGCCAAAGGTGTTAAAGAATTTTATGCTGCCAAAAGAGGGATTCACAAGTCCGTTGAAAGAAAAGATGAAGAAGTTGTTGTTACACCCAAGGAAGGTCAGGCTTGGGTGGATATATTTTTCAAAGAATAAAAACCTGACTTGCCGGAGATCCCAAGTTGGTAATCGTGGATCATGAATCGGCATCATTCTTTATCATGTTTGTATAATGGGTTTGAAAAGTTTTTGCAGGACTTGCCGGAACTCCCAGGTTTGTAAGCGAGGAGTAGGAATCGGCACCTTGAGAATTCAACCAACAAATGGTAATTGGTTGAAAAACAGGGTTGAGTTGTATGATTGTTGTTGATTACAAGTGGTTCAGAATTAGAACCAGGTTGACTCTACAAGTGGTTAATCAAGGTCATTAGATTGAACTTGAATTAACAATCATTCAAAAGATTGGTAAAACAACGTGATGAGTTAATCCCCAATTTTACAAGTGGTAAAATCAACAAAACTTATTTTCCGAAAAAACCATTCTGATTAAAACAAACTTGAGTGTTTTGAAATCATTATGGGAAAATAGTTTGTTGTGAGGGGGAGTTCTGATTGTTTACGCCAAACGGATGGAGAATTGAGGCAATTTAATATCAGTTGTCATGTTCTGTACAGTTTGTTTTCAATTTTCTTTAGATGTATTTGAATTTTAGGGGGAGTAAGAAATTTTAGAAAATCCAAAAACATCAGAAAATTTAAAAAAGTCAAAAACATGATAAAAACTAAAAAATGAGTTTTGGTTGCATGTAAGAGGAAATGATAGTACATCAGTGGACTATCACGACACGCTAAAGAAATGTAAAGTCAAAATGTGATAAACAATCTTATTGTGGATGTGTCAGTAGGTTTTCACACATTTAGTAAACTGTAACGAGATATAAACCTTAAATCAAACTTGCTTATTCTGTGGGTTAACAAAACTGCTTGGATATATAGGTAACCCCTGAAATCTTGTTTGAAAGGTCCCTTATTCTGAGATACTAGGTCTTTATGCTCAGTGATATCTGGGGTATTATCCCGGGACTTCTGCTGTATGGAAATACTGACCTAGTCCCCGGATAATGCTTTCTGCAAAAAGCTTTGAAATATAAGCTCGCCCTCAGCATGCTGATGAAACAATAAAATTGATAGTCGCTGCTGTTGTAATTAAAAGATCCTCTAAAGGGAACACACCTAAAGTCGAAGCCGTCATCTCTCTGCGTATACGGAAGTATCGACCTGAGCTCTCACGGCCCTCGCACATAACCCCTTTATAGATATCATCTGTGGTATACTCACCTGTAAGACTGAATATTGGGATCTGGATACAGGAGTATATTCAAGTAGTGGGACACACGGATAAGTTTAAGTATCTAAGACACTAATTGCATATCTCGAAACAGTTGAAATCTGTGTGAAAAGTTAAGAGGACAAACATACTGACAATGTAGGTAAATTGTTTAAACTTAAAATGAAATCAAGCTTAACGGTGTTGATGATATGTCTCATTAACTGATATGATCCTCTTGCATGAACTCACAAAAATATTGTCTGTAAATATTTCATTTCTGTATTGTTTCATATTTTTTAAGCGGTGTTAGTTATTTTCTTTCAAAAAATTCAAAAAGAGTTTAGTGTGTTTTAGCATAAATTTTTGTAAAATCCAAAAAGATTTTCGACAACTGGTGTTGAGAAGTTGATTTTCGAAGTTCAAAGTGCTAAACATGAAGAACAGGTTTGGGAGAGTTAATTGATGTTGTTAAGTTTGTTTGAAAAGAGCCAGTAAAAGATCTTGGATGTAAAATTATTTCTGGAAATTCTTGCAAAAGTCTCTAAAAGTTTGAAAGTTTAATCTTTAGAAACTTATGTTTGGGTAGAGATTGTGCAGGTATATATGTGCCAGGTGACTATTCTGTGATGGAATATAGCCAGGTATCGATCTTAAAGATAAATTTTGAAGCTGTGAATTCCAGACTACATCCCTGCAGATTGAGAGGGGGAGTCTGAAGACACCATGTCAACTTTCGAGAGAGAGGAGTTTGTTGATGATGAAGATAGAGTTTGCAGATTCTTGAAATGACAAATACTTCAGAGGAAGATTGAAGACTGATAAAGACTGTAGATTGACAATCGAAGACTCGAAGACTCCATCAACATCCGAGGGGGAGTCTGTTGGTGCACTACGTCTGTCGACTACGTCTTACATCGAGTCTTAGTGTTGTATAGATTAGACATGGCACGAAAACCAAGAAATATGTGTTAGAGATAGTTTCGCTTATGTGTCAGTCTAATAGGTTCACTTATGTGTCATAGTGAAATAGGTTCGCTTATGTGGTACATGATAGTTTCGCTTATTAGTCATGGTGGTAGGTCCGCTTATACGGACATGACCGTATAAGCGAAACCTCCTCAGCTATATAAGGAGGTCATTCAAGCGGAACCTAGTGTGTGAGTTGAAGGTGTATTCTTCCGGTGAGCCACGAAGTGCTGCCGAAGTGCTGTCAGAGTCTGTAAACGTTATCAAGATCAATAAAACAACAATTTAAAGTGAATCCAACTGAAATAGCACCAAATCATTAGTTTCCGCCTCTTGATTTGGATAGGAATTCTTCTGATCGACTCAAACAGGGCCGAACGCGATCCTACACACACATTTTTGCTCAGCTACAAATGCATCAATCTCTTCAGCTGATCTTAACGTTTCACCATTTTTGTTTCCATTTTCATAACCATTTTCTAAACTTTTCCAGCTGGGAAATGCGAATGCCATCAACCAATCTTCAAACTTTCTTGACCACCGACTGTATTCCTCGATAGCCATTAGCTTTGGAGGTTTATTGAAGGTTCCAAAAGCACTTTCCGATTCCCAAGCTTCCTTTTTCTTCTCTTTTGGTGGATTTTCATTTTCTTTGCTTGATGAAGTATCATCGTTTCCGGAATTTCCCGTGAACGCGTACATGTCGCTGAACGGATTCAAGAATATATCATCCATCTTGAGTATACCTGCAAAATCAGCCAACACTTAGAAAAATTTTCGAATTTTTGAAAAAATGTGACAAATGAGCGAAACTATCAACTATTGTGACAGATAAGCGAAACCAGTAATGTCCAAATAAGCGAAACTAGGAATTGTTCGTATGAGCGAAACTCTCAAGTTGTATGAGCGAAAGTCAGTTGTTCGTTCGAGCGAAACCTCAATGTTCGCTCGAGCGGAACTGTCTGTAAAAGCGAAACCACTGTATTACGAGCGAAACCTTCGATGTCCGGATAAGCGGAACCTAGTTTTTAACTGATTTTAACCATTTTTAAGCCGTGTTTTAACCTGAAACTTTCTAGGGTTTGTTAATTGTATGTTTTACACGTTATACTCGAATTTTAGGCCATTTCAACCGTAGAAACCAGTTCAAATCGAAAAATTATGAGAGAAAGTGAGTAGAAGTGAGAGAATTCTGTAGAATCAAGCTGTAGTAGTATGAACTCCTCGTCCTGAGCTCTGATACCACTTGTTAGACTGTGTTCCGACCCTAAATAGTCAGTTGAGAACGTTCATCTTCACATACGAAGGCGGAATCAACGTAAATGAAGTTACACAGCTTTTCCTTTTCAATTTCCTCTCTATTAATGCTTTCTGGTTACAATTTGACAGAGTTTTGCTACCACAAGCATGAAACAGTTCCGCTCCAACATACACGAATCATGATCAGGTTTCGCTTATAATGTCTATATGTAGTGTGAGTGGTTTCGCTCCAAGGACATGACAGATGAGCGAAACTACCTCAGTACCATATAAGCGAAACTGTTTAATGACATATGAGCGGAACTACTTCTACACATGTACAAATAAGCGAAACTACAACATAAACTTCTAATTTTGACTTTCAAGAACCTATGTTGACCTATCTTGACCTAAGACATAATGCAGACGTAGTCAACAGACATTTCATGCATCAAAATACATGTTAGAAAATTATAGTCATTTTATATATACAAACATGACCATTTGGATTCAGAAATCACAAACTAAAGTTGGTGATGAATCCCACACAACAACACCGTCACTTTATGGTGACTTAATTCTTGAAGCCAATCAAACATCAACTTCAATGTAAGACATTATATTAGCTCGAGTAATTTTGTGTATCAACTTAAGTTAGCCTTTGGTGATACTCTCTGTTTCCAAATGCAAAATAAGACATTTTTTAAAACTACAATTTTTAATAAAGATGATTGTGAATTATTATAATTAAGGAAATCAACCTCAGATGCCATTGACCTTGAAGATACCTATGACCTATACAACTTCATTGAGCTTCCTTGTATAGTCTATACCTTGGTGAATGGCTCTATTGCATTAATATTTTTTGTATTGTTTTTATTAACTTTTTAACAATTTACATTGTAATATTACTAACAATTTGTTTTTATTTTGTAGTGGCTACCTAAATACATCGGAATTTTCGTTGGTTTACACAATAATTCCAAAATAATTATATAGATGATTGGTGGATCTGAATGGGAATTGAAAATATCTACAGAAGAAGGGCTTCTAGACATACAAGGTTTATAATTTATTTATAATATACTGGAATTTGTAATCTATTTATAATATACTACATTTGTTTTTTTTCATATATGTGTAAGTATACGGAGAAAACTCATTTTATTGAGAAAACTTAGGAACTAGAATTTGTGGTCCATATGCATCCACCTCATCAATTCAATTACATCCATATGAGGGTATTTTTGTCACTAATTTTTATTCTCTTTCTCTTTGTCTTAAATCAATCACACCTTTCAACACTTTCTCTCTCATACATCCAAGATCTTCAACACACCTTTCAACACTTTCTCTCTCATACATCCAAGATTTTCAACACACCTTTCAACACTTTCTCTCTCATATATCAAGATCTTCAATATTTTCTTCTTCACATCTTCAAGATTATCTGAAGATAATATTCTCTCTTAGATCTTCAACATTCTCTTCTTCGCATCTTCAATACTTTCAATTCTAGATCTGAAGAAAAACCCATGATATTCTCTCATGAGACTCAAAGATACTAATAAGAGTTTTCTCAGGATCCATGTTCGTTCCAAATATGTATGGCTAAGGTAGTCAATGATTCGGTACGTCGGCTAGGGTTTTTTCAGGATGAAAGTCTGGTCAAAATCGTTCCAGATCTATGTTTGTCCCAGAATCCAGTAAGAACAGAGAGACCTGGCAAGATGAAAACTCTGGATGATAAACTTCAATTTAAAAAGAAAAAGATTCAAGGATCTAGCATTTAGATAATGAAAAAGCTCTCTGGTCATGGTTAATAGGAAGATCATATAGATATGCCTCATGGATTCTAATTTGCAGAGGTGGATATGAACAAAACTAAGCCATGGGAATTGCCTAGTGAGTTTTTCTTAACTTCCAAATTTTATTTTCTTTATTTATTTATATATTTGGTAATCTTAAACTCCTTTATTTTGTTTGAAAAGGGTTTGCGATATGTGATGTGTTTGATTTTGTTTTTCTTAAACTCCTGTGTTTTAAACTCTGTTATTTTTCTTTCTAAGTGTTTCCATAAATTATTTACTTAAACTCATGCTTTCCTTGGATTTTTCTAATGATTTCTAGGTTTTTTATTGCCAAAGTTCTAGTTAGTTGTAGATTTATTTAATTTTTGAGTTTGCAATTATGTGTGGAGATGACTAGCATATAGGGTGTTATATGTGTTACATGTGATACATACAGGGTGTTACATTTTTTATTGACAAAGTTCTATATGTTGTAACACATGTTACACTGCGGGTAACATGTGTTACATATATGGTGTTACATGTGTTACACCCAGTTGGTTAAAGATGTATACCTATGTTACATATATAGGTTACACATGTGACCTATATGTTGCAACATATGTTAGCTACATTTGTTACATTTCTGCTAGCTACATTCAAAACTGTTCGTCCTATATGTTGTAACATGTGTTTCACTTCGGGGTAATATATGTTGCATACAGGGTTTTACACAGTTATACATAATGTAATAGTAAGTTTAAATGCTAAAATGTTTTTTAGATGGGCTATTAAATGTTAAAATGTATAAACTTCATAATTTATTTAGAATATCACGTTAATTTTACCAATAAAAAGTCGGGTTTTTTTTGTGGGATAATTAGCTATATATGTAGTAATAACGTTACACAAGTAACTTATAGATACCCCAGCCTTTTTTTGGACACACATGGGGGCTGCACATAGGTAACACATGTTTATAACATGTGTTAGACTAGTGAGGTAACACATGTATAGCCACGTTATACATATTACATATAGTTGTTACAGGTGTTACAACAAAACTTTACACATACACATGTTACATAGGAGATCAATAAGTTTAACTATAGAAGATTAATACTGGTGTACTTGTTTTGTTCATAGGTGAATAGATGTTTTGTGTTCAAGATGAAGATGGTAATTAAGAAGCGAAGCCCGCCGAAGGATTACAACGCATCATCAGGTTTTCGTGGTAAAGATGGTGTGTTTTTTGTTGGCTGCTATGTGTTTTAGAGAAAGAAATCTAATGTTTTGGAGAGATTGTTTACTGATGAGTTAGCATTGACGACAAACTTGAAGAACTAAAACAAGAAATCCGACGGAAGAATGATTATTTAGTGATGAGTTGGTCTATACTTGTATAAAATACATTATATACGCTATGTCACACACGTTATACATTACATGTAACATTTTATGTGTAATAGTCCAATGCTTTGAATTTTCTCTTTTTGCAGCCTGATATATAAAATACATTACATGTAACATTTTATGTGTATTAGTCACCAATCACATGATATACGCTATGTCACACACGTTATACAACAGATGCAACAGGTTGATCGATGTTACACATGTGTAACATCGTTCCCAAAGCAAAGAAATAGTGGGTTCTGTGTCACCGATGTTACATTTTTGTTTTGTAACATGTGTAACATCGTTTCAAAATCAAAGAAATTGTTGGTTCTGTATCACCTTACAAGTTATATGTTTTGCTGACAAACGCCATGTCACACATGTTTTACTGACAAACGCCATGTCATACATGTTACACACTATCGATGTTGTAGGTTTGCTACATCATGTAACATGTATAGAGAAGTTGGATGATATTGCGTTGACATTGGATTTGAGTTAAATTTCTTGTTAAATCACAATGACTTACGTTGACTTTAGAGTTAAAGGGATACAACCTGTAACATGTGTTACACTGAAGTGTTACACAAGTGTTTCCAATTTACACATGTTACATCTTGTGTAGTATATGTAACCTGATTAAGCAACAGCTAGGACCTGCTTAGTATCGTACAAACTAACTAGTTGTATATCAATAGTTGTAATGCTTAAAAAAACTAACTAGTTTTATATCAATAGCTGGTGTTAGTAAGTTTTATGTCATAATGGGTTTTTAGTATTTGCACACATTACAATTAAACTTAAACGTAACAAAAATGTTTATACAAACTTGAATATATATAAAAATGATCCAAAAAATATCATAAGGAAACAAAAATCTAGCTATGCTTCGCGTCTTGATAACCATCTTTATCTTGAACACAAACATCCATTCACCTTTGAACAAAACAAGTGCATTAGTATGAACTCCTAAAGTTACTAACACCAGCTATTGATATAAAACTAGTGTTACATATGTGTAGCCCCTTTTGTGTCCAAGAAAGGGCTGGTTTTAACACACGTTACAAACATGTGTTATATATGTATAGCCCTCCTGTTTAACACACGTTACAAACATGTGTTAGATGTGTTACCCTCCTGTGTAACACACGTTACAAACATGTGTTACATATGTGTAGCCCCTTTTTGGATGCAATAACTATATGTAACATGTGTAACCTTGACGTTGTAACACATGTAACACCTATATGTAACATGTGTAAGATGGCTATACATGTGTTACATATGTTGCACCATAGTGTAACATATGTTATAAACATGTGTTACATATGTCAGTCCCTTTGGTGTCAATTTAAACTTAGTAAAATTACATATGTAACAACATTACATCATCCAAAATGTCATATCAATGAACAAACAAGTAATATATGTAACTATAAGTATATGAGACTAGCGTAACGAATTAAAGGGACAAACGATACACTTCATGTTACATATGTACCTAGAGTTGTTATTAACAATGTTATTAGTAGATAAAAAAACTGCATTAACGTATATGTTTTACATTGAACCCAGATTATTGGTCATAAGTCTTATACATGGCAAGAAGTTCTTCCAGTGTGACGTATGATTTAACATTAATAGGATGATATTGCTCGTTGACATTCGGTGTCCACAATTTAGTGCCATTAGAAGACTCGTAAAGATGGTAATGTGGAGTATGTTCTAGATCATCTGTGGACATAGGGATGGATGTTAGTATAAGTTTACGTGCGTTATGAACGTTGTAATGCGTTTAGCACCCTAGGGTAACAAAAAAGGATCACACATGACACTTGTCGCCATGTTACAGGTGTTAATTGTGTGTGCACATGTAACATCTTCTCTACAACGTGTGTAACATCCTTAAAAGTTGTGTTCCTACTATTCTTTATATTTTTTAAGTACTTATAGGTAAACATGTTTTTTAAGATACAACATGTAACATGTGTTACACCGAAATGTTACACAAGTGTTTCCAGTTTACACATGTTACATCTTGTGTAACACTGCTTTATATTTTGTAAGTGTTTCCAGTTTCCAGTTTAAACATGTTTTAAAGATACAACCTGTAACATGTAAGTATTTATAGGTAAACATGTTTTAAAGATACAACCGTATCACCTTACAAGTTATATGTTTTCCTGACAAACGCCATGTCACACATGTTACATACTATAGAGTGAAACAACAGTATTGAACGCTGCTACACATTTCCCATTCTGTCATAACATGTGTAACCTTTTTGGGGGTTTCGATGTTGTAGGTTTATACAGACTTAAATATATACAAATGATCCAAAAATGATCATACATGTGTTACCCTCTAGTGTAACATAAGTTACAAACATGTCTTTCATATGTGCAGCCCCGATTTTTGGTAACAAAGGGGTTGAACATGCGTAACACATGTTTGTAACATGTGTTACACTAGAGGGTAACTTCTGTGCAACGTCAAAGGTACCCACCACCTGCCCTTCATCGACTTCTTGTTCCCATTCTTCATTGGTTTCTCCATCTACCTTCTTTCGCTTTATGGCCACCTTTTGTCGTATCCGATATTGTAGTTCTTTTTTTTCCTGCCAAGATCCCTTCTCGTTTGGTTGCAACTGCTATGGTCAAGTCGTAATAACACAAGTTACACTCCAGTATTTTTAATCTATTAATTAAAAAATAGTAGTAACATAACTAACACTAGTTACCTTCTACCCAATTATGCCCTGAACTTGAAGACTCCCTAAATTTTGAGTTTTTATCTGCATCATTTCACACATAATGTTTTGTTAGGTTTCTTCCCAGTCCCAGTCGTGCCCAAGAAATGAAAAACACAAATATTAGTAGTCAGCAAAAGAGTACTTGCTAAGATGAGGATACAACAATTACCATTCACCATTTCAATATCCACTCATATCAAAACAAAATGTGTAACACAATGTATGCACCATATATTGTCCGAAAGTGTAACATATGTTACAACATACAGGACAAACCGTTTAGAATCTAACTAGCAAAAATGTAGTTGGCAGAAATGTAACATACGTAACTAGTTATGCCTGCAAAAATTTGAAACATTTAACACTAATTATAAAAAAAGAACAACTTAACCAACAAAATTTTGAAACCTTTACTATAACAATTATGGATTTTCAAACTAATTATCTACCAATAATTGGGATGCCCAATTTAAACAAAAAAAAAAAGAAAACAAAATAAAGCAAATCCAATTCATAAAACCTAACATAAACCCAACCCATAAATTATTGGCCAACAAACTGAAAATATCAAAAAACTAAAAATGATTTTAACATAAAAACAAAAACCTGCAAAATACATGAACATTAACCCATTACTAGAACATTTTGAGCACACAAAAAGTTATTGACAACCATTTTAACAAAAAAATCAAGTGTGTTCTTGCTGTTAGTAGAACACTTACCGGATCTAGACCCGTCCGATGAACACGATGAAGATCTTCAAAAATGATTCTCTCTCACACACTTATGCGTGTGTTCTAGATGAACATGATGAAGATTTGTACAGCCGTACTGTGTTGGAGAGGTCGAATGGGGTGATGATGATTTCTGACCTTCTTCTCTCACACACACTTGTGTGTGTGTTCTTGGCGTTCTAACAACTTTCTCTCTCTAAAAACCCATGAACCAAATGATTTCTGACCTGCTTCTCTCTCACACACTTGTGTGTGTTCTTGGTCTTGGTGTTCTAATAACTTTCTCTCTCTAGAAACACATGCAACCGAATGATTCAGGCCTGCTTCTCTCTCACACACTTGTGTGTGTGTTCTTGGTGTTCTTCATGAACACGAAGGAGAATCTTGTTTCTCTTTGTCTCACACACTTGTGTGTATGCTTTTGGTGTTTCTCTTTCTTTAACAATAACGATTCAGGCTTGCTTCTCTCTCACACACTTGTGTGTGTGTTCTTGGTGATTGAAACATGAAGAAAGAGAGAGGATGAGAGAATGGATGATGATGAGATGGTGAATGTACAGAAGATATTTTGAATTCTCAAAGAAGAAGAAAGAAGAAAGAGAGACAATGATGATGCTTTGATGGTGATGGTGACAACTATACAGAAGAGAGAGAATGAGATAGGGTCTTTTTGACACAAATACCCTCCTGGCCCACTCATCAACATATGTTATGTATTAAATTTAAATCAATAAGCATCAAATTTCCCTAACCCTTAGATGATCAAGATCAATGGTCACAATTGGGTTTCCTTAGTTTTCTCACTAAAAAATGGTTTCCTATATATCCTTGCCCTATATAGATATATATATATATATATATATATATATAATATATAGGATTAGGTTAACGTACAAATGCTCTTATCGTACAATATGTACGCGCTAATCTCAGCCGTCAGATCTTCATCCCATCTTAAAATTGCATGTTGTTTTTTTTAACAATTTCGCGTGTTGTTTTTTTAACATGCGATTTCATCAAAATTGACACATGCGAAATTGTTACAAAAAACCAACATGCGATTTCAACAAAATTATCACATGCGAAATTGTTACAAAAAACCAACATGCGATTTCATCAAAATTATCACATGCGATTTCATAAATGCTATTTTATAACATGCGATTTCCCTATATTATACGTAATGTACGTTAAGGGATATTGTATTTTACACTTTCCCTATATATATACACATATATTTATTAATTGTTGTTTGTTACAGTTTAATGTTGTCGGTTGGAATGATTTGATAAAGTCTGGGGGAGTTCCAGTATTGCATAAAATCGTGTTTATGAAAATCATCTTCACATAACATTTTTTTTTTCATATTTAGTTTTCATATTTAGTATTGTGTGTTTATATGTTTGTTGAAATATCTTAACATTATCATTTGACTTTTTGTATCACAAGTCATTAATACGATTTAATATTGTGCAACATGTTAAAAAACCCATGTTTAATTATACCAAAACTTTAAAATTCATTTATAGATAACTTATTGTATTATGTTAAATACGATTTTACTTATAAAATTAGAATATAAAAACTTTCTCAAGCAGGGAAGCAGTACCAGGTGATAACCTAGTACTTCAATATACCAAAACAAAGAAAGTTGAAAGTACCAATTTGATATCTAAGAATCCAAAACACTTCTTTTTTAATCTCTTATCGTGAGAGTCAATTGCATTGTAAATTTGTAACTTGCAAGCATTCCTTAAATAAATATCAATATTGTTTTCACATAAGAATTCCCAGATAAGTACATGCCTTTTTCAAAAAGGGAATTCTACAAATAGTTGCATTCATCTAATAATCAACCACCTCTTTGATCATTCTTATATTTTATTGGTAGAAAGTTTCATATACGTTGATTAGAAAGTGATGTTTCAGAGCTCTCCTATAAATACTAATCAATCAATCAATCAATCCTAATACTTATTCTCAAGTAACTTCTCTCATATAAATCAAAGAATCCTACTACTTATTCTCAAGTAACTTCTCTCGTTGTTCGAATATGTCAGACGCCCGTGGCTAGGAACCCCCGACAATGGTAACTTCTCTCGTCTCAAATGAGCGTGCAATAAAGGGCATGTACAAAATAGCATTACTAGCTGCCTTAATTATTCTCTGTCTATTTATGATTAGTTTAATTAGCTACAAATATTTAGCTACCACTACCTCACCGCACATCATACTCTTAAAACTGCTGACATGCAAAATGTCTCGTTGCATGTTTATGAAAAGGATCCCTTATCACTTGATGCGGAGTGAGGCTTCAGGTAAGCTTTATTGTACCCAGTAACTTAAAGTTGTATCCAAAACTAGGGACTTTCGTCCTTAGTGCAACGATAAGCAACAACACCCTTAGTGCCTCATCAACTTGCCACTACATAATCTCAAACTCTGATCAACGCATATTACTAAACTACCCACTACCGGTGTTGGAGTAGAAGTTAGAAGACGATGTAACAATATGGATAAGGTTGACCAAGGACTTTAACGCGCTCATCAAGTTGGCTCGTTTTCCGTTCTTTTCCAAAACCGATCGACATGTACGTTTTTTTGTGAGGGGGCATTTAATGGTGGCCAACTTGAGAAAATGTACTATAAAAATGTCTAATGATATATACTAAAATAATTAGGGGTGTTCAAAAAAACCGGACCCGAAACCGAATCCGAAATATCCGAAAATCCATATCCGAATCCGAATTTTCGGATTCGGATGTGGATTTCTAAAATTTTCAGAATAATTTTGTTTTTAAATATATTTAGTATATGGGCACTATGCTTAGTTTAAAATATACTAAAAAATAGTAAATAATCGGATTTGGATGTAGATTTATAAAAGTATGTTGTCTTTAACGTTGAAAATTTAGAAAATCGAATATAGGTTTAGTTTTGATCTATGTACAAAACGGATTTTTGAATTTTTTTTATAAATTCGGATATCCTTTTGGGTAGCCGAACTCGTATCCGAAATTTCAGATCTGAAAAATATTCGAAATTTCAGATACGGGTTCAGATATTAATATTCACTATTAGAAATTTTCGGATATCCGAAAACCGGATAATCATATCTTGAACACCTCTAACAATAATGCTTGCATATTATTTGATGTGTGCACCTTCCAATCCATATTGTAATAAAAAGTAATGTTAATAAAGATTCTTATTGTATGTCTTTTCAGTTATGTTATCTTGGTAATCAGAGGAAGAGGAAGCTGGTTCAGTCATGTTACATTTATATTTTACAATGTTTAACTGGAACGGGTTCAGGAGAAAACACTCAAAAGTGTGAGAACGGTGAGAACGCATCCTGGCCCAACATGTGTCCCGTGACATAGAGAAGGGCGGAGGGGCTTTTTTGTCCTTTCATATTTCTTTTTTTAAACGCGTGTCACATCAACTTTCCATTTTTTGGCGTTTAATTAATACGTGACATTTTTATTGTTTTTAGATCAGGATCATAGTAAATATTTTGACGTTTTAAGTATGTTTTAGCGTTTTTATTGTTTTTAGATCAGGATGCAGGCCTATAATGTAAAAAACATCAGTAATTTTCTTGATGTTTATTATATCAAGTGTTGTGCCATGTAGGATACAGGCCTATAATGTGACAGACAATTATGGCGTTTTGAAAAGATAAATAAATTTAATTTTCCATGTAGTGGCTTTTAATATAATAAATGTTTGGCAATAATGATACCGTCTCTTCATTTTACTGTTTAGCAATTACTGTTTCGTTCAATTCCATCTGTTGATTAGTGTTGATTTTTCCAATAATACTTTGTTTGGCTTTTTTTGGTGTTTTATATTGCAACATCGTGCATTGCTAGCATCCGTTCTTACAGTTTTTCACACTATCAGGCGTTTTGGTGTTTGTAGTTTTTGCCGTTTTATACTCATTTTTTTTAAATTAGTAGAGAATTAGATAATAAACAACAGAGAATTAGATAACAAACAATAGAAAATGAAAAAAAAAAATTAAAAATTATAATCTAATTTCTGATCCAAATCTTCACTGTCATCCGCCTCTTCTATTTTAACCTTTGTGGCGTTTTGAACCTGTTTTTGAATACCTTATGTAGATCCTTATTTTCCTACATAATGGTCGTCTTTAGAAGTTGCTTATTTTTTGTGGCATCCTTTATTGTGGGTTGATATATACTTGTTTGATGACATGTTGAAGACCAACACCTGCTCTAATGTATTGATCCCTTCATGCCATCAATATATCCATCAAGAACAAAGTGACATGATGGCATATCAGTGTCATCAGTCTCTTTTTATTGAATATTTGTCCATCTCATTCAGCAAAAGATTATAGAGATACCCAACTCAGAGAAGAATCCATTCAGTGAAACTTCATTCAGAACAATACTCAATATAGAAGAAACGAGGTTCCGCATCTGTGACTTTTTTAACTATTTTTTTGGCGCTTTAAAGTGAATAGTTTCTAGGAAATATGGCGTTGTTTTTGGTTTGTGATCAGTTGATTGTGCAGAGACGTCTCTCTTATAGGATGTTTTGGCGCGTAGTTTAGGCGGGATTTTATTTATAATAAATGATATTAATAAAGTAGCTGTCTTTTCAATTACTGTGTATTTTTACTGTTTTTGTTCAGCTTTTTATGAGTTTTTAGGTTCAAAGACTTTCCATCTCCCAAGCTTGGCATTTTTAATGGCTTTAAGTAGTTTTTGGCCTTTTTTTCATTTTTAGCTTTTAATAATACTTCTGCAAATTACTTTTATTATAGTTTGGGAGTTTTTGGCGTTTTTACAGCATTATGACTATTTAGCGTTTTATTAATATTATGTATTTTTTTATTCTAAGTTGAAAAAATACATAACAAACAACAGAAAAAGAAAATTAAAAAAATAAAAATAGAAACAATTCATCTTCCAAATCTTCACTGTCATCAGTCTCTTTCTTCTTTGAATCATGTTCACCGTTGGTTTGGCTTTGTCATTGTCACACCCCCAAAATCCACCTGCGGATAACACCCGCTTCGAGGGCGTGACCGACCAGGATCCAGCCACCAATTATACTGAATACATAAGTTGATAACAAAAGTAATACTTACTATTCAAAAGTTTAGCGAACATTAAGTTCAGAGTTTAAAGTTTTAAGTTCAAAATAGTAACAAGTAGCGGAAGCATAAGTAAGGTAGTTAAAACAAAGTTCATGATTCAAAATAAGGTAACACCCAACACAAGGGTGAACAGACACTACACGTTCCCAAGCTGCAAGCTCCTTCGTCACTGGTTACCTGCAAAGCATGCAGTAAGGGGTCAACAATAATGCTGAGTGAGTTCACTAGTTGCCCAGTTTTAATTACCAAAAACTTTGTTTCACCGGTTAATTTATCCGTTTATACATGCCCTGGGGAGCTACCCCAAAAGTTAGCGACTAAACTGTTTTTCCAATACCGAACACTAGGTAACCGTTGCGTATCCGCAGGATGCCCCGATGTCAATGTTCTATCATCATTGACGGATTTCTGAGTACATTAGTTCACGCCCGTCCCAAACCAGGGCACGGTGTGAGGCTGGTAAACACCTAAATAGCGCTATCAACTAATAACCCGCTCGCCTAACCCGGCGACTAATCGGTATTTGTAGTAGGGACTTGAGTGATAGAGTTTCGTTTAGTGCCGTTAGTTGCAATCCGTATAAACAGTAATTAACCAAAAGGTTTCCCAATACCCGGGAAGGAAAAGTAAGTTTTGTTCCCAATAACTAGGGAAGGTATGTGAATGGTATCCCCTTTTACCAGGGGATAGGGTTGTTAGTCTCGTGTCCCAAACCACCGGGACGCATGCTTTTAAGTTGTGAACTCACCTTGGGTTGCTCGGTAGGTTTAGGTTACTTGTCAATCACGTTGGTCACCACGTCCTAACATGGTTACCGGTATAGGTCAGGTTCGGTGTACAGGTATTCACGTAAAACACATATAGGCACGTAACTTGCATACAAGTAAATAGTCATGGGGTTATTGGGCCGGCCCTAACAGTAACACAGTCAAACAGGACACAGCAACACATAGTTCATTTAACAGATAGCCCAAGTTAACACAGAATGGCCCAATAACCAAAATGGACAGCCCACTCGCAACCAGCTGGTCTCGAGTCGCAACCAGGTGGTTTCGGCTTGTCACGCTGTGGTTGCGAGTCGTAACCGTGGTCTCGAGTCATCATGCTGTGGTTGCGAGTCGCAACCGACGTAGTCTCGAGTCGCAATCACGTGGTTTCGACTTGTCATGCTTTGGTTGCGAGTCGCAACGGTGCGGTTTCGAGTCGGAATGCTGTCGTTGCGAGTCGTAATCTGTCACTTTCATATACACGTGATGATGCAGATATGACAGTCCAAATAGTACCAAGAATTCAGGCCCATTTTAGGAAACAACCAATAATATTTCACTAACACTTTGCCTAATCTGAATGCTAGTAAAGATAGATCAAACCTTGCCATTTTTAAAACCTTCAAACCATATTCAACAAGTTCATCCTATATTCATATTTTTCTAGGGTTTTCATCATAACAAATCATACCCTTTTATGAACCAAAAATCACATTTTTATGACAAGATTAACATGGCAAGAACAAAGAACATATAATATATAGCCGAAATCTTATGTTTAGCATCATCATCTTTGCAAGAAATAAAGAAGCATAGTATGGTTAGCCATAACCATTCTTAATCTACCATTTCTAACATGTTACCATATTTTTGTCAAACTTTACAAATCAACCTAAAAGTCATACAAAACTACTAACCAAGCATATACTTGTTCATGAACATCACATAATTTCTATGCACAAAGTAACAACACTAACCGGTTAAGAAGGAGGAGATAGAGCCGAAATAATAGGAAGAAAATAAGAGAAGATGAAGTGTCCGAGTGATCCGAGCTTTCTTGACCGAGATCCCTTGCTTGAACCGAGAATTTGGAAGAGTTTGGATGTTGTTTGGGGTTTCTTGTTGAGAGAAAATAGGAGGAGTGTGTGTTGGTGTGTTGTGCCAAATGAAAGAAATGAGGGAAAGGTTGGATATATATACAAGGGGTGTTTTCGGGTTGGGCTTGGGGTTTCGGCCCAAACCGGTTTCGGCTCAACGGCCCACTCGAGACCGAGTGGCCCACTCGCAACCGCCCGGTTGCGAGTCATGGTCTCGGGTCGTGGTTTCGGCTCTCATATATACATATAATACATACATACATCACACATTAAGCAAATAAAGATCACGTTTCCATTTAATAATATTTATATACACAAAATATTACAAGGTGTTCGTATGGAAAAACTTCGAGTGTCACATTATCCCCAAGTTTTAAGAACTTTCGTCCCGAAAGTTGAAGCAGCCACTGCCAAGCTAGCGTGTTTCAACGGGGTGTCACATCATCCCCCCGTTAGTTTGGAATTTCGTCCCGAAATTCGGTTGTAGCTTCAGTGCTGGGGTTTTCGTTTGGGAATAACTGGGGATACTTAGACTTCATCTGGTCTTCCCGCTCCCAGGTAAACTCTGGGCCGCGTCGTGAGTTCCAACGAACTCGCACAAGGGGTATCTGGCTACGTTTGAGGGTTTTGATCTCTCGATCCATGATCTCAATCGGTTCCTCAGTAAAGTGTAGCTGTTCGTCAATCGTCAGTTCCTTAAAAGGAATCACAAGTGTTTCATCCGACAAACACTTCTTTAGGTTAGATACGTGAAAAACGTTGTGCACTGCACTCAGTTCTGCAGGCAGGTTCAATCTATAAGCCACCTTACCGATTTTCTCGGTAATTTCGAATGGTCCAACATACCGTGGATTCAGCTTGCCCCGTTTACCGAAACGAACCACACCCTTCCAGGGTGAGACTTTAAGTAGAACCCGGTCCCCGACCTGGAATTCTAGTGGTTTCCTACGCTTGTCAGCGTAGCTTTTCTGACGGTCACGAGCTGCCGCCATGCGTTGCCTGATCTGGGAAATCTTTTCCGTTGTGTCTACCACTAGTTCTGGGCCTGTGAGTTGACTATCACCGACTTCCGCCCAGCAGAGAGGTGATCGGCATTTACGACCGTACAATGCCTCAAAAGGTGCCGCCTGAATACTAGTGTGATAGCTGTTATTGTAGGAGAATTCCACCAACGGCAGATGCTTCTCCCAGTTCTTGCCAAAATCGATCACACATGCTCTAAGCATGTCTTCCAGGGTTTGGATGGTGCGTTCAGACTGCCCATCCGTTTGCGGGTGATAAGCGGTGCTCATGTCCAAACGTGAGCCAAAGGATTTGTGCATAGCTTGCCACAACTCGGAAGTAAAACGAGCGTCTCGGTCGGAAATAATAGAGGTTGGCACCCCGTGCCTGGAGACTACTTCCTTTAAATAGATTTCTGCCAAGGTAGAAAACTTGTCCGTTTCCTTAATGGCCAGAAAGTGTGCAGACTTAGTCAATCGATCTACTATCACCCAAATGGTATCATTCCCGCGTTGAGATCTAGGTAACCCTGTAACAAAATCCATGGAAATTTGCTCCCATTTCCATTTCGGGATTTCGGGTTGCTGTAGTAAGCCTGCTGGTTTCTGATACTCGATCTTGACTCTTGCGCAGGTCAAACATTTGCCAACATAGGCTGCTATGTGGGCTTTCATGCCAGGCCACCAGTAAGTGGTCCTTAAGTCGTGGTACATCTTATCTGCACCCGGATGTACTGAATAACGGGACTTATGGGCTTCGTCCATCACAAGCTCTCGTAGATCTCCGTAAAGTGGGACCCAAATGCGCCCTGCCACATAGTAGGCGCCGTCCTCTTTCTGTTCTAGTTGCTGCCTCGATCCTCGCAGGGACTCAGCCCTGATGTTTTCCGGTTTCAGAGCTTCAATCTGAGCATTTCGAATCTGGGCAGGGAGACTAGACTGGATAGTAAGTTGTAATGCTCGCACGCGCTTTGGTATAGTGTCTTTCCGGCTGAGGGCGTCTGCCACGACATTGGCCTTGCCCGGATGATACTTGATGGCGCATTCATAATCATTCAGAAGTTCAACCCATCGACGTTGTCGCATGTTTAATTCTTTCTGCTTAAAGATATGCTCGAGACTCCTGTGATCGGTGTAAATGGTGCACTTGGTACCGTACAGGTAATGTCTCCATATCTTAAGCGCAAATATCACTGCTCCCAGTTCTAAGTCGTGTGTAGTGTAATTCCTTTCGTGCGTCTTAAGTTGTCGAGAGGCGTAAGCAATAACTTTCTCGCGTTGCATCAACACGCAACCGAGCCCATGAATAGACGCATCGCAGTAGACCACAAAGTCGTCAGTGCCTTCAGGTAACGAGAGAATAGGAGCACTGCAGAGGTTATCCTTAAGCCTCTGAAAAGCAGATTCCTGTGCTTCATTCCACTTGTAGGTGACGCCTTTCTGAGTGAGTGTAGTGAGGGGTTGAGCGATCTTTGAGAATCCCTGAATGAATCTGCGGTAGTAACCTGCCAATCCCAAGAATTGGCGAACTTCAGTCGGAGTCTTAGGGGTAGGCCAATTCTTTATAGAGTCGATCTTAGCTGGGTCGACGTGGATTCCATCCTTGTTAACCACGTGCCCAAGGAAATGGACTTCTCGAAGCCAGAAGTCGCATTTCGAGAACTTGGCGTACAGTTGCTCATTGCGAAGGAGTTCGAGGATAAGGCGTAGGTGCTGTTCATGCTCTTCCTGACTTTTCGAGTAGATCAAGATGTCGTCTATAAACACGATCACAAATTTGTCGAGGTAGGGTTTGCATACTCGGTTCATAAGATCCATGAATACTGCAGGCGCGTTGGTCATTCCAAAGGGCATAACGAGGAATTCATAATGACCATAACGAGTTCTGAATGCAGTTTTGGAGACGTCTTCATTACGGACCCTCAACTGATGATAGCCTGATCGCAGGTCAATCTTAGAGTAGTAGCTCGATCCTTGCAGTTGATCAAACAAATCGTCGATTCGCGGGAGAGGGTAACGATTCTTGATGGTAACCTTGTTCAACTCACGGTAGTCTATACACATTCGGAACGTGCCATCCTTCTTCTTAACAAAGAGTACCGGTGCTCCCCAGGGTGATGAACTAGGACGGATAAATCCTTTATCCAAAAGTTCTTGTAGCTGCGTCGAGAGTTCCTTCAATTCTGCGGGGGCTAGTCGATAAGGCGCACGAGCTATAGGCGCTGCTCCGGGAGCTAGCTCGATTTGGAATTCGACCTGACGATGTGGAGGGAGTCCAGGTAATTCCTCAGGAAATACCTCGGGATAGTCGCGCACTACTGGAAAGTCTTCAATCCTCTTTTCCTTTTCCTGCGTGTTGGTAACAAGTGCTAAGATAGCGGTGTGCCCTTTTCGTAAACACTTCTGGGCTTTCAAGAAAGAAATAACACCGGAGATTTCTCCACCTTTGCCACCTTGTACAATGAGGGGTTTGCCAGAACGGCGAGGAATACGAACTGCTTTCTCTTGACAGAGGATCTCCGCTCGATGCTTGGATAACCAATCCATACCAATAACGACGTCGAAGCTTCCAAGAGTAACAGGGAAAAGGTCGATACTAAATGTCTGACCAGACAACTCTAGTTTGCAGCCTTTGACAACATGTGAGGCCTCGATGTTTCTACCATTAGCTAACTCGACGACATGAGGGGAACTTAGTAACGAAAGCGGACGCTTAAGCTTCTTACTAATACGTAGGGATACATAACTAGCATCGGCACCGGAATCAAATAACACAGAAACATAACGATCATCGAGTAGGAACTTACCCGCCACGACATTGGGGTCATTCCTTGCTTCACCAGCTCCAATCACGAAAGCCCTTCCTCTAGTACCATTCCCAGCATTGTTGTTCTGATTGTTGTTCCCAGCTCCCTGATTATTGTTGCGGTTCTGATTCAGTTCAGGGCAATCCTTCTTAAAGTGCCCCTCAGCTCCACACTTAAAACATGCCCGGTTGTTTCCCTGCTGCTGTTGCTGTTGGGGTTGTTGCTGATTCTGTCTAGCTGGGAACTGGCTTCTACAATCCTTGGCTTCGTGCCCCATCTTGTGGCATCGCTGACACTGGCCCTTGTTACATGCCCCATTATGGTGTTTGTTACACTTGTTGCACTTAGGGTAGCTTCCCCGGTAGCCACCCTGTTGCTGAGTGCCCTTGTTGTTATCCGTTTTCCTTTGCTGTGCTGGGGCCTGAGTGGGGTTAGCATCCTTGCTTTGACTTCCTTCCCACTTACGTTTGTTGTCACCAGAAGTCCCGACCGTAGCACTGATCCTTTTGGGCAACCTGCCCTCCTCTACAGCCTGATCAGTAAGTTTGTGGGCAAGTCGAACAATCGGCTGAATGGTAGTGTGGTTGGCTGAAGTGACATGGCTTCGAATTTCTGGAGCCAAACCCTTGATGTACAGTTCGATCCTTCGGTACATTGGTCGTGACATGTTTGGGCAAAGAGCAGCATAGTCGTTAGACAGCTTGGTGTAAGTTTCGATCTCTGACCCAACCATCTTGAGCTCGTAGTACTCGTTTTCAAGCTTGTGGATGTCATCCCGGTGACAGTATTCATCCTTAATCATATCCTTGAAATCCTCCCACGCAGTAGCATTTGCAGTTTCCAACCCAAACATCTGAATCTGCGCCTTCCACCAAGAAAGCGCGCTTCCTTCGAGCGTAGCAGTAGCAAATTTCACCCAATTTGCAGGAGGACATTCGCAGACAGCAAAAACAGCCTCAATTTTCTCAATCCAATGCAGAAGACCTATGGCACCCTCAGTGCCGTTGAAAGGGAGAGGCTTGCAATCCATGAAAGTTTTGAAAGTACACACTGGTGGTTGCGCAGGTGCATGCTGACCTGTTCGTGAGAAGCGAAGCGTATAGGTTTAGAGGCGAAAAGTCGATGTGGCGGTAGGATCTAAACATCCTAAAACAACGAGCTTACCTATAGGGTGAGCTGCAAAAGCCGCAGCCACTGTGTTGAGCAGGTTAGTGAACTGAGCCTGCGTCATGTTAATGTTTCCTCTTCCACGTCCACTCATTGTCTTCATAACCAGAAAACACAGTATGAGTGTGATGTCGTAATGTAGCGAGAATGAGATAGGAGAGAGAGGCGTATCTATCTGATTTAGGCACACTAGTACGTATAACATAACATGAAACGTAAAGTAAACAACAAGTAAACACTGGTCCGAGCTATGAGGTCAAAAGTGTCGAGCCTTGCACTTGGAGTGTAGTGTCGTTACGAGTCACGGGTTATAGTCTGGTTTTCTCCAAAAAGATTTTCCCCTTTTTAAAACCAAGTTCACTATAACCAATGGCTCTGATACCAATCTGTCACACCCCCAAAATCCACCTGCGGATAACACCCGCTTCGAGGGCGTGACCGACCAGGATCCAGCCACCAATTATACTGAATACATAAGTTGATAACAAAAGTAATACTTACTATTCAAAAGTTTAGCGAACATTAAGTTCAGAGTTTAAAGTTTTAAGTTCAAAATAGTAACAAGTAGCGGAAGCATAAGTAAGGTAGTTAAAACAAAGTTCATGATTCAAAATAAGGTAACACCCAACACAAGGGTGAACAGACACTACACGTTCCCAAGCTGCAAGCTCCTTCGTCACTGGTTACCTGCAAAGCATGCAGTAAGGGGTCAACAATAATGCTGAGTGAGTTCACTAGTTGCCCAGTTTTAATTACCAAAAACTTTGTTTCACCGGTTAATTTATCCGTTTATACATGCCCTGGGGAGCTACCCCAAAAGTTAGCGACTAAACTGTTTTTCCAATACCGAACACTAGGTAACCGTTGCGTATCCGCAGGATGCCCCGATGTCAATGTTCTATCATCATTGACGGATTTCTGAGTACATTAGTTCACGCCCGTCCCAAACCAGGGCACGGTGTGAGGCTGGTAAACACCTAAATAGCGCTATCAACTAATAACCCGCTCGCCTAACCCGGCGACTAATCGGTATTTGTAGTAGGGACTTGAGTGATAGAGTTTCGTTTAGTGCCGTTAGTTGCAATCCGTATAAACAGTAATTAACCAAAAGGTTTCCCAATACCCGGGAAGGAAAAGTAAGTTTTGTTCCCAATAACTAGGGAAGGTATGTGAATGGTATCCCCTTTTACCAGGGGATAGGGTTGTTAGTCTCGTGTCCCAAACCACCGGGACGCATGCTTTTAAGTTGTGAACTCACCTTGGGTTGCTCGGTAGGTTTAGGTTACTTGTCAATCACGTTGGTCACCACGTCCTAACATGGTTACCGGTATAGGTCAGGTTCGGTGTACAGGTATTCACGTAAAACACATATAGGCACGTAACTTGCATACAAGTAAATAGTCATGGGGTTATTGGGCCGGCCCTAACAGTAACACAGTCAAACAGAACACAGCAACACATAGTTCATTTAACAGATAGCCCAAGTTAACACAGAATGGCCCAATAACCAAAATGGACAGCCCACTCGCAACCAGCTGGTCTCGAGTCGCAACCAGGTGGTTTCGGCTTGTCACGCTGTGGTTGCGAGTCGTAACCGTGGTCTCGAGTCATCATGCTGTGGTTGCGAGTCGCAACCGACGTAGTCTCGAGTCGCAATCACGTGGTTTCGACTTGTCATGCTTTGGTTGCGAGTCGCAACGGTGCGGTTTCGAGTCGGAATGCTGTCGTTGCGAGTCGTAATCTGTCACTTTCATATACACGTGATGATGCAGATATGACAGTCCAAATAGTACCAAGAATTCAGGCCCATTTTAGGAAACAACCAATAATATTTCACTAACACTTTGCCTAATCTGAATGCTAGTAAAGATAGATCAAACCTTGCCATTTTTAAAACCTTCAAACCATATTCAACAAGTTCATCCTATATTCATATTTTTCTAGGGTTTTCATCATAACAAATCATACCCTTTTATGAACCAAAAATCACATTTTTATGACAAGATTAACATGGCAAGAACAAAGAACATATAATATATAGCCGAAATCTTATGTTTAGCATCATCATCTTTGCAAGAAATAAAGAAGCATAGTATGGTTAGCCATAACCATTCTTAATCTACCATTTCTAACATGTTACCATATTTTTGTCAAACTTTACAAATCAACCTAAAAGTCATACAAAACTACTAACCAAGCATATACTTGTTCATGAACATCACATAATTTCTATGCACAAAGTAACAACACTAACCGGTTAAGAAGGAGGAGATAGAGCCGAAATAATAGGAAGAAAATAAGAGAAGATGAAGTGTCCGAGTGATCCGAGCTTTCTTGACCGAGATCCCTTGCTTGAACCGAGAATTTGGAAGAGTTTGGATGTTGTTTGGGGTTTCTTGTTGAGAGAAAATAGGAGGAGTGTGTGTTGGTGTGTTGTGCCAAATGAAAGAAATGAGGGAAAGGTTGGATATATATACAAGGGGTGTTTTCGGGTTGGGCTTGGGGTTTCGGCCCAAACCGGTTTCGGCTCAACGGCCCACTCGAGACCGAGTGGCCCACTCGCAACCGCCCGGTTGCGAGTCATGGTCTCGGGTCGTGGTTTCGGCTCTCATATATACATATAATACATACATACATCACACATTAAGCAAATAAAGATCACGTTTCCATTTAATAATATTTATATACACAAAATATTACAAGGTGTTCGTATGGAAAAACTTCGAGTGTCACAGTCATGCTTGTGTTTTTGTGGCCGTTTGGAAAGACAAAATGACATGAGTTTTTTTGTTTGAATATGTATCTTCAAACAACTCATCAGTGTCATTCGTCTTTTCATGCCATTATAATATTCATCAATAACAAAACACAAAAAATGACATAAGTCTGACACCAGCATCTTTTTGTTTATGATTTGTCCATCTCATGCAGCAAAATTTTATTTGAGTCACAGCACCTCAGGGAAGAATGCATTCTCTGAAACTTTGGCGTAGAACAATATTTGAATATACAAGAAACGATATTTGCCATTTTTGGCGTTTTACTGAGGAAATAGTGTATCTGAAAGAAACGTCATTTTTTTTGGAATCTTTGATGTTTGAATGTTTTGGCGTTTTCTAAGATGATTGGTATATAGTAAAATATGGCGTTTTTAGTAGGTGTGTTTGATGTTCTGGGGATTTTGGCGTTTGTGAGATTAATGGTATATAGTAGAAAATATGGCGTTTCAGGTTCTTCTGGGCGGTGTGTTTTTATGTCTGGGATGTTTTTGATTATATAGGGATGTGTTTTTGTCCGTAATGGCGTTGTATTCATTAGTTTGGCGTTTTGGTATAGAAGTGTAAAAACCTTTTTACCCTTAATGAAGCGCGTCCACTTAATAGAATTCGTGTTATTTACGAAAATGCCACCGCGCCAATCTAGTCCAAAGATTGTTTTGATCGGACGAACCATAAGCGTTCTCACCGTTCTCACACTTTCCACCGTTTTCTCTAAATCCCGACCCATGTTTAACTCTTAAGGATTTTCACATGTAACTTCTCTCGTCTCAAAAATGAGCGTGCAATAAAGGGCATGTACAAAATAGCGTTAGTAGCTGCCTTGATCATTCTCTTTCTATTTATGATTAGTTTAATTAGCTACAAATATTTAGCTACCACTACCTTGGAAACTGCATATCATACTCTTAAAACTGCTGACATGCAAAATGTCTCGTTGCATGTTTATGAAAAGGATCCCATATCGCTTGATGTGGAGTGAGGCTTCAGGTAAGCTTTATTGTATCCAGTAACCTAAAGTTGTATCCAAAACTAGGGACTTTTGTCCTTAGTGCAACGATAAGAAACAACACCCTTAGTGCCTCATCAACTTGCAACTACATGATCTCAAACTCTGATCAACGCATATTACTAAACTACCCACTGTCGGTGTTGGAGTAGAAGTTAGAAGACGATTTAACAATATGGATAAGGTTGACCAAGGACTTAAACACGCTCATCAAGTTGGCTCGTTTTCCTTTCTTTTCCAAAATCGATCGACATGTACGTTTTTTTTTTGTGAGGGGGCATTTAATGGTGGCCAACTTGAGAAAATGTCCTATAAGATGTCTAGTGATATATACTACAAGAATTAGGGGTGTTAAAAAAAACCGGACCTGAAACCGAATCCGAAATATCCGAAAATCCATATCCGAAAACCAGATGATCCGAATTTTCGGATTCGGATGTGGATTTCTAAAATTTTCAGAATAATTTTGTTTTTAAATATATATAGTATAAGGGCACTATGTTTAGTTTAAAATATAGTAAAAAATAGTAAAGAATCAGATTTGGATGTAGATTTATAAAAGTACGTTGTTTTTAACGTTGAAAATTTAGAAAATCGAATATAGGTTTAGTTTTTATCTATGTACAAAACGGATTTTTTGAATTTTTTTATGAATTCGGATATCCTTTTAGATATCCAAACTCGTATCTGAAATTTCAGATATATCTGAAAAATATCCGAAATTTTAGACACGGGATCGGATATTAAAATTCACTATTCGAAATTTTCGGATATCCGAAAACCGGATAATCGTATCTTGAACACCTCTAACAAGAATGCTTGCATGTTATCTGATGTACGCACCTTCCAATCTATATAGTAATAAAAAGTAATGCTAATAAAGATTCTTATTGTATGTGTTTTCAGTTATGTTATCTTGGTAATGAGTGGAAGCTGGTTTAGTTATGTTACATATATATTTTACAATGTTTAACTCTTTAGGATTTTCACATGCAACTTCTCTCGTCTCTCAAATGAGCGTGCAATAAAGGGCATGTACAAAATAGCGTTAGTAGCTGCCTTGATCATTCTCTTTCTATTTATGATTAGTTTAATTAGCTACAAATATTTAGCTACTACTACCTTGGAAACCACATATCATACTCTTAAAACTGCTAACATGCAAAACGCCTCGTTGCATGTTTATGAAAAGGATCCCTTATCGCTTGATGCGGAGTGAGGCTTCAGGTAAGCTTTATTGTACCCAGTAACCTAAAGTTGTATCCAAAACTAGGGACTTTCGTCCTGAGTGCAACGATAAGCAACAACAACCTTTGTGCCTTATCAACTTGCCACTACCTAATCTCAAACTCTGATCAACGCATATTACTGAACTTCCCGCTGCCGGTGTTGGAGTACAAGTTAGAAGACGATGTAACAATATGGATAAGTTGACCAAGAACTTTAACACGCTCATCAAGTTGGCTCGTTTTCCGTTCTTTTTCCAAAACCGATCGACATGTACGTTTTTTGTGAGGGGGCATTTAATGGTGGCCAACTTGAGAAAATATCCTATAAAAGATGTCTAGTGATATATATATTACAAGAATTACGGGTGTTAAAAAAAACCCGGACCCGAAACCGAATCCGAAATATCCGAAAATCCATATCCGAAAAATGGATGATCCGAATTTTCGGACTCTGATGGTTGATTTCTGAAATTTTCAGAATAATTTTATTTTTAAATATATATAGTATATAGGCACTATGTTTAGTTTAAAATATAGTAAAAATAGTAAATAATCGGATTTGGAAGTAATTTTATAAAAGTACGTTGTTTTTAACGTTGAAAATTTGCAAAATCGAATATAGGTTTAGTTTTGATCTATTTACAAAAGGAAATTTTTGAATCTTGTTATGAATTCGGATATCCTATTGGATATCCGAACTCGTATCCCAAATTTCAATATCTGAAAAATATCCGAAACTTCAGATACGGGTTCGGATATTAATTTTCATTATTCGAAATTTTCGGATATCCGAAAACCGGATAGTGATATCTTGAACACCTCTAACAAGAATGCTTGCATATTATCTGTCACATCCCAACCGATGGCGGAATCATCGGGGCGCGACACTGAGCTAAACACATTGTCCAGGAGAATCCATAACAACTATTCATTATAATATATTAAAGGTTCATGTCCCATACCACAAACATATAAAATAAAAACAGTTATTACAGACGATGTCCCCAAAGACAAATATCCATTCCGACCACTCAGATTTTATTTAGTTTGTTTCTAGACTTCATCCTAGTCTTGATTCCAGCAATTAACAAGCAAAGCATCCTAAGCATTCAAACACCTGTTATATACGTTAAAATAGTGGTCAATACACATAGTGTAAAGGTGATCATACAAGTTTGATAATAGTAATAGAGTTCGAAATCGTTTATGCATAACCAACATGTAACATGTACAAAGTGAAGGCAAGTAGGTTATCGACAGAGAAATATGCACAGACGTGACTGCCAGTTGTAGAATGCGTAACACATATCCCCACTGGGACACGTGAAGTAAAGCCCTTAACAACCCCTGTCCACGAGAGGTGCTGAGTCCAAACTATAGTATTATCGTTGCTAAGGTGTCAGGAAACAATCACTGTGTTAACATAACATACAAGCATTCATCGAATAACATGTAGCATGCAATAACGGTCAGCGTATAAATAGTGTTTGCGTTGTGTGTCGATTGTGATTTAGAATAAGTAACGTATGTAACACCCAAAAGTGCGTAAAGCAAATGTAGGATCGCGATCTGACCCGAATGAGTCGTTCAGAGGTGTTCTACTCTGTTTCAGGTGCGGAATAACAAGAAACAAAGCTAGGAAAAGCTGATTCTTCACTTAATCTACTGATTGTATTGATATGACAACGATTACAGCTCAATCTTCACACCGGCAACACTTCGGTATGGAATTCGTACAATAGATACTTCTGATTTCGCTCAGGACCCTATATATAGGGTCCTGATTTCACCCCAATGAACACATGTTCATAAAAGCGAAATCACCAATTGACCACATAAGCGAAATCAGCCACTAAAACACATACATTCTCCCATTTTCTCGTAAAACGTGCCCTAATCTATACAATGCAATCTAAGACTCGATCCAAGACGAAGTCGACAGATGTAGTGCACCAACAGACTCCCCCTCAGATGTTGACGAGTCGTCCATCGAGTCTTTGACAATATCATGTCTTCACTTCTTCAGTCTTGATCAGTCTCTGGGCTTTTCTCTTTCTATCTTCATCAACAGACTCTTCCTTTAACCATATCTTCTTGAAAATCTTCAGACTCCCCCTCTCCATTTGCTGGCATTTCTTTGTTCTTCAGCAACATCTGATACAGGATCGTTGTCTGGCTTTCACAGGTCTAAGACTGTTGTCTGGCTTTCACAGAATCGGAACCTGGCACTAGCTCTGTTCACAGGCTCTTCAGGATCGATCAGCCTGGCTTCCTTCAATCAGACTCCCCAGGTATCGTAACCTGGCTTTCATTCAGCTTAGATCTCAGGATTGAATTAACCTGGCTTTTTATCTTCAGGTCCAAGATTGAAACCTGGCTACACCTACATATTCTTAACCCAGAAGTAAATTTTCAAAATTTAACATTTCAAATATAAACATATGCACCAACATTGACTCTCCATCAAATCACTATCTCTATGATGAACCACTTGTTGATTTAAAAACACATTTGAAGTTCAATATACACTCCCCCTCACAACAATGTCATCATGTTTAGTACTCGCAACTTTTAAAATCAGCTTTCCAACATCAGTTGTCGAAAATCTTTTTGACTTTTTCAAAAATTTATGCTAAAACACACACAAAATATTTTTGGATTTTCTGAAAGAAAGTAAATGACACCACTTTGTAGAATCAGAATAATGCAGAAATGAAATATTTACAAACAATATTTTTGTGAGTTTGCGTAAGAGGATCATATTAGTTAATGAGATATGTCACCAACACCGTTAAGCTGATTACATTTTAAGCTCTAAATAATTCACCTAGATTGTCAGTATATTTGATCCACTTAAATCTTCACACAAACTTCAACTGATCCGAGATACGATGTTGATGTCTTAAGCTCTTGAACTTATTCGTGTGTCCTACTACTTGAATATACTCCCGAATCCAGATCCCAATATTCAGTCTTACAGGTGAGTATACCACAGATGATATCTGTTCAGGGGTTAAAATGCGAGGGCCGTTTGAGAGCTCACGTCGATACTTCCGTATACGCAAAGAGATGACGGCTTCGACTTTTCGGTGTGTTCCCTTTAGAGGATCTTTTGTTTACAACAGCAGCGACTATCAATTTTATTGTTTCATCAGCTTGCTGAGGGCGAGCTTATATTTCAAAGCTTTTGCAGAAAGCATTATCCGAGGACTAGGTCAGTACTTCCATACAGCAGAAGTCCCGGGATAATACCCCAGATATCACTGAGCATAAAGACCTAGTATCTCAGAATAAGGGACCCTTCAAACAAGATTTCAGGGGTTACCTATATATCCAAGAAGTTGTTAACCCACAGAACAAGCAAGTTTGAAATTTAGGTTTATATCTCGTCACAATTTACTAAATGTATAAAAATCTATTGACACATCCGTAGTGAGATTGTTTATCACATTTTATCTTTACATTTCTTTAGCATGTTGTTACAGTCCACTGATGTACTATCATTTCCTCTTTTTACAACAAAACTCATTTTTGATTTTATCATGTTTTTGATCTTTTCAAATTTTCTAATGTTTTTGGATTTTCTGAAATTTTTAGTTTTCCAATGTCAAACTGTTCAAGTTACTTAACAGTTTGTCATTTCATCTTTCAGTTTTTCACAATTTCCCTGCAAACCAAGAATCTGTTTATCATCAGATTTCTTTTTGTCTCTCAAAACTGAAATTTCTTTAGTCAAATCTTCTCCCATTTGCACATCCTTTTTACTTTTCTTATTTTGAGCATTAATCACCATCTGTTCTTCAATCTTTTCATTGAGTTGACAAATCGTCAATGGAGAAAATTCTCCTGAAATCTTCAACTTCAAGATATATTTTCCCCATTCTTCTTCAGGTAAAGCACTGACAAATTTCTCAACCCATTCATTCATTCGGACTTTTCTGAAGACCATTCTCAGACATTGAGCGAACAAGACGGCTATACCTCCCAATGATACTCTTTGTACTTTCTCCCGGACAACCTGAAAACAAGTCAAATTCTTTCGTTAATACATTTATCCTATCAATTGTTTCACTAGTCATATTAGAGAAATTGATATCCATGATTCGGAAACACGTTTTTCAATAACAGTGACTTATGAGCGAAATAACAAGATAATCAGCAAGAGCGAAATCTCAAATGACCACAAAAGCGAAATTAGAAAACACTTAGCAGATTATATGTCACCTGAGCGAAATTAAACTGCACTCATGAGCGAAATCTGTCTGCTAGTATCCTTTAAGGGAAATTAACAATTTGCAGGAGCGAAATCTTTAATCAATGTTCCCCAGGAGCGAAATTAACCTGTATTTGGAGCGAAACCTCAGACTTTATACCCTAAGAGCGAAATCAATGTATAGTTATGAACGAAATCAGGATGTGTCCATATAAGCGAAATCAACTCGAAGGGTAATTTGGTCCATTTTTAGTCCATATTTTAATGTCAAACTCTCAGGGATTTGTCTATGTCCAATAACACACAGTCTGTGAAATTTTGAGCGAAATCCGACCGTTAAATCTTGATCTGGTGAAGAAAGAAGGTGTAGAAATAAGAAATCTCGATGAATTCCAGCTATTCTCTGCAGAACTCCTCCTCCTGAAGCTCTGATACCACTTGTAGGATCGCGATCTGACCTGAATGAGTCGTTCAGAGGTGTTCTACTCTGTTTCAGGTGCGGAATAACAAGAAACAAAGCTAGGAAAAGCTGATTCTTCACTTAATCTACTGATTGTATTGATATGACAACGGTTACAGCTCAATCTTCACACCGGCAGCACTTCAGTATGGAATTCGTACAATAGATACTTCTGATTTCGCTCAGGACCCTATATATAGGGTCCTGATTTCGCCCCAATGAACACATGTTCATAAAAGCGAAATCACCAATTGACCACATAAGCGAAATTAGCAACCTAAGACCCTAAGAGCGAAATCAGCCACTAAAACACATACATTCTCCTATTTTCTCGTAAAATGTGCCCTAATCTATACAATGCAATCTAAGACTCGATCCAAGACGAAGTCGACAGATGTCATATCATCGGATGGTCATTTGATCGGATGTCTATCCGATCGGGCGGTAATCCGTTAGACGTTCAGACCTTTGAAAAGTTGAATAAAAAGTTTAAGTGTTGAACCTCAAGTACATTTGATTGGATAGTTGTTCGATCGGATGGCAATTCGATTTGACGGCAATCCGTCCCAATGACCAGATCTTCTTGGTACTTGATTATTTTGAAAAGTTTTACAGTTTTGATCGAGACGGTGTGATAACGTGCTAAACAACAGAAACCCCATCATGACCCAGTGATCCGATCGAACAGGAATCACCCTAGTCCGATCAGTTAACTGTTCAAGACGGTTGTTCATGTTTAACCCGAAATCGGTAGTCTCTTTGATAGAAACAAGATCTTGAATCAACACATCACTAAGAAAGAGTAGAATATCAGAACGAGCTCCGATTGTATCGATTTTGAGTGCATTGTGTGTAAAAGAGTTGAAAGAAAGTTAGAAACCATCTTTCAATCCTCTTAACCATGAATATGTGTAGATTTATGCGAAAACATTGTTTAATCTTGTGGAAATCCTTCAGATATGAGTTTTTCTTGGTGGAATGAGGCCAAAACTTGAAGTTCATAAGAAATCCATGATGACATCACCCTAGAACACCTCAAATCCACTGATTTCACGGTTAAAAGTTAAGATTCAAAGGTGAAAATGATGAAGAAGTGTGTGTAGATCATAGAAGTACAAGATTTAGGATGAAAACTTACAAGAATCGCAAGGAATCGAGAGAAAGATGAGCTTAAGTGTGGCTGGTCGAGTGGAGGAGCTGTCACATCACAAATGATGTGACAGGAAGGTATTTATAGGGTTTCCAAAAGATGAAAGGGAGCAAGTGTTGAACAACACTTCGATTGGATGGCTAGCCGATCGGATGACCCCATTCGATCGGTTGGCCACTCGATCGAGTGGGTTCGGTGAGTTGAGTTTCAGCGTTTCGATTCACGTGTAGAGTGTTGCGATACGTTTAAACGAGTTTTGATTATGCGATGCGATGGATTTACCCATTAGTTACACAAATAACCTAACTACTATATCTAACATACAATCACTATAAATAAGTTGCGTTTAGCGTTTGCGATTAATTTTGCGTTGCGATAGAGTTGCGATTGCGTTTCGATTAATCACCACAAATATAAAGTAAACATGCACAAGTAACACATAAGTAGCACACACACGTAAAACAATATTCAGAATCTATCCATCAAGGCGCGAATGCGGTTGCGATGCGATTAGTGATAAAGCGATAAAACATGCGATAAATAGCGATTAAACCTCGATTATTAATAGATACTCCACATAATACAACTAAAGCAAATAAAATAAAAGATTTGATTACAAGTAAAGACAGTAGTTAAGCAAGGAGTGATAGATCGAAATTAGCAATCTTTTCTTCCTTTGACTTCAATCTTGACTTTGACTTTGACTTTCGTAACATAGGGTGTTACATTATCTGATGTACGCACCTTCCAATCCATATTGTATAAAAAAGTAATGTTAATAAAGATTCTTATTGTATGTCTTTTCAGTTATGTTATCTTGGTAATCAGAGGAAGCTGGTTCAATTATGTTACATTTATATTTTACAATGTTTAACTCTTTAGGATTTTCACATGTAACTTCTCTCGTCTCAAATGAGCGTGCAATAAAGGGCATGTACAAAATAGCGTTAGTAGCTACCTTGATCATTCTCTTTCTATTTATGATTAGTTTAATTACCTACAAATATTTAGCTACCACTACCTTGGTGTCACACCCCAACCGATGGCGGAAACATCGGGATGAGACGAACAAATTGCTCAAAACAACATAACACTATTGTGACAATAAATATTAAATTCATTTCATAAATTGTAAAGTGGGGTACATAGTTTCAAATAAATAAACATAACATTCACGATAATCAAAATGCTAAGTGGGTTTCTAATGTCCATCCTAGCTTGATTCTTGTTTTCTTGATCACTCAACCTGCAATATGTATTAAAATAAAATCAACAAAAGCATGTTGGCGAGTATACAAGTTTTCATACATAGCATAATACGTGTTTAAAATGTTGCTCATATCCAAATGTGAAATACAATATCATGTCAACAGTATACTCGAAACGATGTTACTCTATATGTCCAAACCAAAGTTTAACGCAATTAAAGTGTCCAACCCAAAAGTGTACGGGTGGTTTTTAACATAGTTTAACCTAACAATACTCGTTAATATAACGAGAGGGGCGTTTCTCAACCTATAGCGCTACCATTGTTAGGGGAGGCTTGCAAAGTTAATGAACACATAGTCATGAGTGTTTACAATAGCATAACATGTCAAACATGATTAAAATGTATCACATAGAGTAAGGATAGAGTGTGCATAAAATGTTTGATGTGATTGTGATGTTTGATATAGAATACATATTGCACCCAAAAGTGAAAAATGGAAAATGGGTCATGTATACTCACATTGGTTGCGTTGCGATTTCTTGTAATACCGCACGAGTAATAGATGGAGACTTCCAAAAGAACGAACAAGAGATTATCCTAGATATGAAATACGTGAGCGTCTTAGTTGTATAAGTTAAGGAAATACATAACGAATTCGTTATTATTTATTGGTTTAAAAATAATCCTAATATTTATTGTTTACAAATTTGTATATTATATTTTATCTCATATAGACCTTTATTGTTATAAAAAGAAATAAAGTTGATAATTTTATTTATGTTATTAACTTAGAGGTTTATTATGAAAGGGAATAAAATATGATTAAGAGATAATTTGTATAAAGGTTTTATTTAAAACGAAGAAAAGAATGAAGTAAAAGTGTTTATTGTTTAATTACATCACTAGTTAACTAAAATTGTAAATTAGTCTTTTAATATTTGATGTTAAAGAAAAAAAAAGAAAACGAAAAGATAGATTATCAATTATTTTAGTTTTATAATTTTACAACTATATTTAAACATTAACTGTAACATTTAGTAGGTTGGTTTTATTACAAAAAGAATGTTGTTTTCTTCACTTTGACAAACCCAGTCCCATACATAATCATGATAGCTTCTAGTAAAAAAAATGACAGTGAGGAAAGATTGAGAATACCAAGAATAGAAAGAAAAAAGATATACCGAACAAAACGTAATGGTTCCCGTTGAGAACTTCGGTCGTCTTCCCCGATGTAAACTTCCGGCGAGTTCCAAAGGCTCCGGCGAACATGGTTTCGAATGAATGGCGAAACGTTCTTCGAAGTGGATTCTGGCTCTCCGGCGGCGTCTAGACTTCTCCAATGGGTTGGAGCTCCGGTGACGTCCAAGTGATTCGAAGAGAAAGCGAGAGGTCCGAACGAAGTCCGTATATCTCCGGTTTGCGAAAGGGAGGTTGTGAGAGAGGTGCGGTTTCAATGGAAGGAACGTTCGGTATTTATAAGCTTGTAGGTGGTTGCGGGATTTTGGAAGGTTCGAGGTGATTGGCGTTACAAATTTGGAGATATGGCGAGTGATTGTCAATCACTATTTTTGGTAACCCGCGTATCACAGTTGGCCGGATTTCAGCAATCACGAAGAAGAAGGAAAGGAAAATCTGACCGGTTGTTTATAGTTCTTGGTGGCAAGGTTCAAAAGGAAGGATCTTTAACAGTGTTTAAATATGTAATGTTTCCATATATTATCAGATGTGGCATGCCAGGCCGAGTGGTTGAGACGTTTCTTGTTAACTGAGAGGTCGCGAGTTCGAATCCCCCTTGGGGCGGTTCTCACCCAGTAGACCCCCCTTTTTGATTCTTTTTTGGACTTAACTGAACTAACTGAGTTCTCTAACTCAGTTAGTGGTCCCTTTTATAAAACTAACCCGGTTATGTTAGCTTAGACTAACTTTATTTAACTAAAAGAAACCATTTCTCTTATAATTCTTTTATTTATTTACAATATTTATTTATTTATTTAATTTAATTTTTTTTATTTAGAAAAAAGAATAGGTTATTAACTTAACTTTGTTAACTTATCTTATAATTATTTGTAAATTTAGTTAGTTTAATTTATTAAACTAATAAATAAATAACCATATTTATAGTTAGATTAAATTTAGAAAAAAATCATTCGACGTTTATTTAATTCGCGAAAAAGAAAAATTTCGTGTTTCAAGGGTTAGTACTAGGATCCGAATATCAAAACGGATTGGAATTTGGATATCCGTTTTTGACGGATATTACACTTGGAAACCGCACATCATACTCTTAAAACTGCTGACATGCAAAATGTCTCGTTGCATGTTTATGAAAAGGATCCTATATCGCTTGATGTGGAGTGAGGCTTCAGGTAAGCTTTATTGTACCCAGTAACCTAAAGTTGTATCCAAAACTAGGGACTTTTGTCCTTAGTGCAACGATAAGCAACAACACCCTTAGTGCTTCATCAACTTGCAACTACATGATCTCAAACTTTGATCAATGCATATTACTAAACTACCCACTGTCGGTGTTGGAGTTGAAGTTAGAAGACGATTTAACAATATGGATAAGGTTGACCAAGGACTTTAACACGCTCATCAAGTTGGCTCGTTTTTCGTTCTTTTCCAAAATCGATCGACATGTACGTTTTTTTGTGAGGGGGCATTTAATGGTGGCCAACTTGAGAAAATGTCCTATAAAAGATGTGTAGTGATATATACTACAAGAATTAGGGGTGTTCAAAAAAACCCGGACCCGAAACCGAATACGAAATATCCGAAAACCAGATGATCCGAATTTTCGGATTCGGATGTGGATTTCTAAAATTTTCAAAACAATTTTGTTTTTAAATATATATAGTATATGGGTACTATGTTTAGTTTAAAATATAGTAAAAAACAGTAAATGATCGGATTTGGATGTAGATTTATAAAAGTACGTTGTTTTTAACGTTGAAAATTTGGAAAATCGAATATAGTTTTAGTTTTAATCTATGTACAAAACAGATTTTTTGAATTTTTTTTATGAATTTGGATATCCGAACTCGTATCCGAAATTTCAAATATCTTTCAGATACCGGTTTGGATATTAATTTTCACTATTCGAAATTTTCGGATATCCGAAAACCGGATAATCATATCTTGAACACCTCTAACAAGAATGCTTGCATGTTATCTAATGTACGCACCTTCCAATCCATATTGTAATAAAAAGTAATGTTAATAAAGATTCTTATTGTATGTCTTTTCAGTTATGTTATCTTGGTAATCAGAGGAAGCTGGTTTAGTTATGTTACATTTATATTTTACAATGTTTATCTCTTAACGATTTTCACATGTAACTTCTCTCGTCTCAAATGAGCGTGCAATAAAGTGCATGTACAAAATAGCTTTAGTAGCTGACTTGATCATTATCTTTCTATTTATGATTAGTTTAATTAGCTACAAATATTTAGCTACCACTACCTGGGAAACCGCACATCATACTCTTAAAACTGCTGACATGCAAAATGCCTCGTTGCATGTTTATGAAAAGGATCCCTTATCGCTTGATGCGGAATGAGACTTCAGGTAAGCTTTATTGTACCCAGTAACCTAATGTTGTATCCAAAACTAGGAACTTTTGTCATTAGTGGAACGATAAGCAACAACACCCTTAGTGCCTCATCAACTTGCCACTACATGATCTCAAACTCTGATCAACGCATGTTACTGAACTTCCCACTGCCGACGTTGGATTAGAAGTTAGAAGACGATGTAACAATATGGAAAAGGTTGACCAAGGACTTTAACACGCTCATCAAGTTGGCTCGTTTTCCGTTCTTTTCCAAAACCGATCGACATGTACGTTTTTTTGTGAGGGGGCATTTAATGGTGGCCAACTTGAGAAAATGTACGATAAAAGATGTCTAGTGACGTATACTACAAGAATTAGGGGTGTTCAAAATAACCCGGACCCGAAACCGAATCTGAAATATCGGAAAATCCATATCCGAAAACCAGATGATCCGAATTTTCGGATTCGGATGTGGATTTCTAAAATTTTCAGAATAATTTTGTTTTTAAATATATATAGTATATGGGTACTATGTTTAGTTTAAAATATAGTAAAAAATAGTAAATAATCGGGTTTAGAAGTAAATTTATAAAAGTATGTTGTTTTTAACGTTGAAAATTTGGAAAATCGAATATAGATTTAGTTTTGATCTATGTACAAAACGAATGTTTTGAATCTTTTTATGAATTCGGATATCCTATTGGATATCCAAACTCGTATCTGAAATTTCAAATATCTGAAAAATATCCGAAACTTCAGAATCGGGTTCGGATATTAATTTTCACTATTCGAAATTTTTGGATATCCGAAAACCAGATAATCATATCTTGAACACCTCTAACAAGAATGCTTGCATATTATCTGATGTACGCACCTTCCAATCCATATTGTATAAAAAGTAATGTTAATAAAGATTCTTATTGTTGTAACACCTCGAAATTTTGTGTCCAATAATGTGTTGACACGTGTCTTGAGTTTACACGTGGTATTAAATACTAAATAAAGGACTAAAATTGACAAACCTTGAAAGTATGTAAATTCGAGGGTTAAAAATGTCAACGAGGGATATATATACTGTACAGTAACCCTAAATGATGCTCGTACGGAGCGAAATGCGGAAGAAAGTGAGAGATTACAAACTACAGGGGTTAAATGTGTCAACATGTTTAATTTATACCTCTGAGTGACCCTTTGACGAACCCGAGACTTTGTAACAGTAAATTACGCTCACTAGAATGTGCGATATAAATTTCGCAAAGTTCCGTTTTAAAACGAGAAAGTTATGATCAATTTCGTATGCGAGGAATCAAAAGCGTCAACAATAAAAGTTAAGGCACGGGTAAAAGTCGCGAGGCCCTTATTTGTAAATAATCGAGGCCCAAATCGCAAAGTTACCCCTTCGAAGCCGAAAGGTCAGGTCAATGATTACAAAAGATTTGAAAATCTTGGAAATCAAGCCTCAGGCGGGCCGCGTTAATGAAACGAGTGACCTAATGCGGGCCGCGCGCCATATAAAGATACGGTTCCTGACATATGGATTCAGGCGGCCCGCGTGAGCCTAACCTGATCCTTAAAGCGGGCCGCGTTGAGGTGCCAGATGCAGAAAACATCACAGATTCATTGTTTGAGCTTGTAACCGACCTTGGATGCATTAATTGAAGCATGGGCGCCCCCTACATGTCCCCTAACACTCAGGGACAGCTGCTAATCATCCATGAGCAATTATAGGTTGAGTTGTAATGATCTTGTGCACCATTTTTCACTATAAAAGGCAATGTAGTGCACCATTGTTCAACACACCTCAAACTTGCTTTCTTTATCATCCCTGAAGCTCTAAAGCATTCTTCTAACATCTCTGGTCGTGCACCAAGCTTCTGTAAGTATGCCTAACCCTTCGTGGCTTAGTTTTCCATAGTTTTAGCTTAAAAGTCAATCCGTCGTAATTAACGATTGACTTTACGATAAATCACAAATGGTCCAGTGGTTTGTCGAATCAAAGGTAGTTATATGCTGGTAATCATGTGGGCTTTAAACCCCTAAAAGGGCATGTCACACCCCGACCACGTAAAACGACAAATCGTGGCGGAAACGCCAGGGAGTGTTGTAACAGAATTATTGTTTCAAACCATGGATACGAAGAGTTTCATTTCATTAAATAATAAACATTGTTTTAAAGTTAAACAAGCAAATAAAACATAGACTAATATCATTATTAAATCACTAAGGCCTCGTCCGGTCCTAAGTGAGCATGCTTCCTATTCGAAATCAACACTAAGCAACTTCACCTGAAACATATGTAAAAACAAAGTTAGCAAAGAAATGCTGGCGAGTACATAGGTTTTGTGAGAGTGTCAGATTCATGGCTCGTTTATACGTTGGAATAAATTGTGCAACCTCATTAATTGTCATTAGAAAACCTTGTTTTATAAAATGTTTGTATCGTAAAATGAATAACCGAATCAAAATAGTTTGGTTATAATTTATAAACCTCAAAGCCATGAATCTTTACCCAAAACATTTGTTTTTCGTAAACCAGATCGTAAATCATTCTCGTAATAAAACTCGTATAGTTTGTATCTTTTCGAAAATCTCGTTTGTGTGACATCGCTTCCAATTGTTTACCCAAATCGTTTAATTCGTTAAACATCGCTTTAGTCGTTTAAATCATTCTCGTTTTAGATCGTGAAACTACTTTTGGTCGTCTCGCTAATAACATTCAAACCTGTGTGACTCGTCTATTGTTCAACTCGTTTTCCCATTAATAAACCTCCAAAGGGTAAGTTAACAATCATCAGATTCGGTCGTTACCCACCTAACCCACACATAACCATGGGTCCGGTCTGATAACGGGATTTGTCGGATCCTATGGTACCATAACCTAATACTGGTCGGTTTGGCCGAAATTAATGAATGTCATTTGTTATGTAATTACAACCAACAAGCTCGTTCACATTATCGAAATCGTTATTAGTTTGATATAAACCATCTTACTCGTTGTGAAACCATCGTTAAAACATCGAAATTGTTTTGATACATATGAATCACCCCAAAACAATTGAAAACAGTAAAATAGGGTGTAGGATCGTTTGGTGACCCGAACGAGTCGTTCAGAGGCGTTTTCGTCAAGTACAGGTGCGGAAAACAAGTAAATAACGTAGGAATAGCTTGTATAACACTTTAAACTCCTTTTCTATTGATTTGACGATGAATACAACCTGTTTTCGATCCGGCAGCACTTCGGTATGAAAATCAGGAACCGTTACAAATGAATCCGCTTCTATGGTATTTATAGGCTACTGGAACCGCTTATTGGACAGGCCCAATAAGCGGTCCATATACATGACACATATGCGGCCCAAGATAGTGTTCAATGAGCGGTCCACTATCACCATATACCTATGAGCGATCCAAACACTATAAACCTATACAATCTCATAATTTCTCGTATATTGTGCCCAGATCTAACATTTACGACTAATGACTCGATACAAGACGTAATCAGCAGATGTAGTGCACCAACAGACTCCCCCTCAGATGTTGATGGAGTCGACTATCGAGTCACATCATGCTGTATCTTCACATCTTCAGTCTTGATCAGTCTTCGAGCTTTTCTTTCTCTATCTACAGACTCCCCCTCTCGATTTGCTGGCATTCCTTTGATCTTCAGCAACATCTTCAGGATCGTTGTCTAATCTACACAGGCCTTCGGAATCGAATAACCTGGCTCTAAAAACACTTTAATTCTCTTGATCAGATCTCTTGATTCCTGCTCAATCTTAACCCAGAAATAAATTTTCTAGATTCATCACATATCAAAAACTTGTGCTCCAACACATGACTCTCCCTCACCAATTCTATGATGAACCACTTGAAGAAGGTTAGAATTAACGAAAACAGTTAGATTTACACAGACACTCCCCCTCACATTCTGTTCATCATGTTTAGCTCTCAGAATTTTGAAAATCAGTTTTCCAATATCAGTTGTCGAAAATCTTTTTGACTTTTTCAAAAATTTATGCTAAAACACACTAAAATTTTTTTAGATTTTCAATATGAGAAAATAAAATGCAGAAATAAACTATTTACAAACAATATTTTTGTGAGCTCGTGCAAGAGGATCATATCAGTTTTGAGGCACATCACCAACACCGTTAAGCTTTAAACATACTCAGTTATAAACAATTTACCTAGATTGTCAGTATGTTTGTCCACTTAAATCTTCACACAAATTTCAATCGATTCGAGATACGATATTAATGTTTTAGAGACTTAAACTTAATTGTGTATCACTCCACTTGAATATACTCCCGTATCCAGATCCCAAATATTCAGTCTTACAGGTGAGTATACCACAGATGATATCTGTAAAGGGGTTAAATGCGAAACCGTGAGAGCTCAGGTCAGAACTTCCGTTCAGCAGAGAGATGACGGCTCGACTTTTGGTGGGTCCCCTTTAGAGGATCTTTTTGCATTTCAACAGCAGCGACTATCAATTTTATTGTTTCATCAGCATGCTGAGGGCGGCGCTTTTTCAAGCATTTGCAGAAAGTATTATCCGGGGACTAGGTCAGTACTTCCATACAGCAGAAGTCCCGGGATAATACCCCAGATATCACTGAGTATAAAGACCTAGTATCTCAGAATACGGGACCTTTCAAACAAGATTTCGGGGGTTACCCATATATCCAAGAATAGTTACCCACGAATCAAGCAAGTTTGATTTAGGATTATATCTCGTTTCAATTTACTAACTGTGCGAAAATCTACTGACACATCCGCAGTAAGATTGTTTAACACTTTTTAACTTTACATTTCTTTAGCGTGCCGTGATAGTCCACTGATGTACTATCATTTCCTCTTTTTCGCAACAAAAACTCATTTTTGATTTTATCATGTTTTTGATTTTTTCAAATTTTCAAATGTTTTTGGATTTTCTGAAATTTCCCTACTCCCCCTAAAATGCAAACACATTTTAAAGAAAATTTGAAAACTTCTAAACTCTTGACTTACTAAAAACAGAAAATACAAAAACAAACTGTACAGAAACTTGACAACTGACACTGAAACACATCAAATCGCCATCCACTAGGCATAAACAATCTGAACTCCCCTTTCACAAATCATTTTCTCATTTAGATTTCAAAACACTTAAGTTTGTTTTAATCAAAATGATTTTTCCGGAAAATGAATTTGTGTTGATAACAACCACTTGTAGGTTTATCATTTTTAAGTACGGGGATGTGGTTCATCATCTTGTCTATCTTTTGTCATGAATAGTAAATCAAGTACAAATTAATGTCCCTGATTTACCATTTGCATCTAAGAACCTACTGTACCACTTGTAAATGTACTTCAAAGAATACACTCAGAATTTAACCACAAATACCACTTGTGGGATCAAGATTACCACTTGTAGATACCCAACAACTACCACGTGTAGGAATATTACGTCTACATCACCATTTTACCAATAAGAATGCCGATTCCTGCTTCGCAATTAACCACCTGGAAGCTCCGGCGTAGTCCTTTTACCTGCAAAACATCCAAACATGAATCACAATCATTCAAACAAACATATCATAAACTAGAATGATGCCGATTCCTGATCCACGATATAAACTTGGGATCTCCGACGTAGTCCTTTGACTATTCTGGGAAGCAAACTTCCCTCCAAGTCTTCTCAGACTTGAGGATTTTCAACTCTTCAGCTGTAGGGTTGTATGTCACCTTTTTAGTTGCGTAAAAGTCTTTTACCCCTTTAGCTTTACCACTCAACATTTTCCCAAATATCTTCTTAACATTCCCGTTGAATGTTTTCTCGACATCAAATTCTTTTTCATCATCATAAAATTGATTTGAAATTTCAATTTTTCCAATTTTCTTTTTAACTTCCTCAAACTTCAATGATGGAAGAACATCATCATTTTCTGAACTTTTCTCCATAACTTGTGGCTCTTCTGGCTTTGTGGAACCAGATTCATCGCCGACCTTTTCTTCTACCTTTTTAGCAACCCACACTTGGTTGTCATTTCCTTGTCTTTTGTAAAATTTTGTCTTTTTCTTTGAACATTCTCCAACTTCATTTTTCGAATTTTTAAAAATTTTGGATTTCTCAGATTTTTCTTCAACTTTGTCTTTCATCTTCTGAGAAGCTCCCTGTTTTGCTTTGATATCTTTCGAACAATCCGATGCAATGTGACCAGCTTCATTGCATTTCAAATAGGTTTGAATATTTCTTGGATGAAATACTCCAGTTCCATTCTTTCTCTTTTCAGCAAGAAACTCTTTGTTAGTTTGTTTCCAAAATGGTTTCTGCTGTTCATCTTCCGAGCTTCCACCTATCACAAATTCAGTGTTTGAATTAGAATTTTTCTCATTTTTATGATTTTCTTGTGGAACAAAACCTAAACCTTTCTTTTTGTAGCTACGATTTTGGTTAGGTTTCTTTTGAAAACCAGGACCAGAATTGTAACCCTTTTTCTTGTTTAGACGTTGTTGAACTCTGGAAGTATATATTTTTAGGTTTATCAAAATTTTTCAAAACTTTTAATTCAGGAATATTAACCTCTATTAGTTTAAAAGTTTTGTTGATTAATTCCGTTTTGATACTCATTATCGGAAACTCTTTGTTGTAATATAATTTGTCAGAACCATTCAAAGTATAAACAACTTCGAATGTTTCATCATCCAAATCTGCCTTTGATAACAAAAATTCTTTACTATAAGACCGTTTAACCGACGAATTTTGACTTTTGACAGACGAATTTGGCTTTTCAGACTCCGATTTTGACTTTGTCTCCTCATCAGTATCCAACACTTGATCGACCATCTTTTTGATTATTTCAGACTCATGATCAGTATCGGATGAGATAAACGTCACATCAATGTTTTCTGGTAAGACATCAGTTGTATCTGTTTTAAGCTGTATATTGACTGCTTTTGCAAGTTGTTCCTCATTTGGTTTCCTAGGTGAATACCCATCCCAAATTGGAGGCGGACACTTGTTATAGCTAACGGTCGGTTTCTTACCACAATCTTTCTTTTCTTTCGGCTTCTCAGCTTGAAAAGCTTCCATACCTGCAACAGTTGGATAAACACGATCAATAACATAATCAGAGGTAGAATAGCTCAACAATAACCTCCTAATCCTCTCATTTTCAATCTTTTCAGTTTCCAACTCTTGCTTCCATTTTGCACTTTCTTCAATGTAAAAATTTATAGCTTTTTGCTTCGACATTAAAGTTACACTCATCATCGTCAGCGCCTGTTCTCTTTCTGTGTTTGTCTTTTGAAGACCAGTTACTGTTTTGTTCAACACATCATACGATTCCTTCACATAATTAAGATTGAACAATAACTGCTCTTTCTTTTTCTCGTACTCAGCTATGATGTCGTCTTTTGCTGCACACTCTTTGCAGGCTTCCAAACACTTCTCACATGGCTTGACGACTTCAATAATCTTCTCAACGTCGATTGTTTTAATAACTTCAACCACTTTTTCTACTTCAATCACCTTTTCTACTTCTTTCACAAACTCACCAATTTTTTCAGCAACATTTTCAGCATTCTGAACATCACCTTCAGATTCTGATTGTTGTTCTTTAGCAGCTTGTTTCTCTTTTAGTTTCTCCATTTTTTCTGCAAAATAAAAATGAAAATTTTCAGGAGACATATGAGATTTTGCAGTATTTATATGTTTCTCTTCCTCATCATCACTGCTACTATGATCTGGTGATTGATCAAAATGTACAGACTTTTCAGAATCATCATCAGATATACTAGAATCAGATGGTGTTTTATCAAATACAACATCCTGTTCTTGAACAGTTTCATCTGAATTATCTGAAACATCCCCAGAGTGTTCTGAGAGTCTATCAGTACTATCTGAACTTTCATCAGATGACACAGATTTTTCATCTCCACTTGATACATTCTCTCCAATAGATCTCATCCAAGTAGCAAACAAATTTGGCTCTCGGACGATCTTTGCAATGAAAGCTTTAAAACCTCCCTTTTCATCTACAAACATATCCCAACTGAAACCTTCTGGTAGTTTCTCATCATCTTGATCGATAACTCGTTCTGCTGTAGCTTCAGATGATATGTAATCACTCCAGCTGAAATCTACAACACAAGCTCTTTTGGAATCTTCAATCTTTCTCCCATGAGCTGTCTGAGGTTCTTGGGATTGACCAACTTGTTGATAGATTGCTTTGCGGTAGTAATCATCTTTCCCGAATGGATTTTGTGCTCCGCTAGCTTCTCTTCCTTTGCACTCTCGCTTGAAATGGCCCTTCTCCCTGCATCGAAAACAAGTAACTTTAGATTTATCAAAACCTAAAGTAGAAACATGTGCATCAAGAAAGTCATTTCTCCCGGTAATAGTTTTGAATTTCTCAGCCCGACGAAGAACACTAGCAAGAAACCATTTGATATCCATGAGTTCCATTTCCTCAGCGTCTATCTGATCGTAATCCTCTTTGGTGAGCATAGGATTTCCGATCCGACCAGCAACTAGACCTTCATAAGATAACAGAACTGAACCCAGAAGTGCCATGTGATCTTTAGCAGTGTCTTCAGAGAAGCTTTGTCCTTCTGGAAGATTAAGAGCTATGTTGCACTGAATTATGTATCCATTTCCGGTTTTTGTACTCTGAGACTGAAAGCTTGTGTTAGTCTCTTTCGGATTTACACTCGGAAATGATGAAAACCTGCTGCTACTCTTGTTCGAACCCTGATCAGCTTTCTCAGATGAATCACCAGCACTGAAAGCGGATTGAATTTTCGGACTTCTTTCAGTTTCAGAAACTGGAATACTACCTTTATAGTACATTTTAACATCTTGTTGACCACTAGGATTATTCATCCTCGCGATCTTTTGCTGTTCAAGATCCTGACTCTCAATTTTCTCAATAAACTGACCAATTGTAAGTTTGTCATAAACACCCGTGTTTTTCAGTATCATCAAATACGTTCCCCACTCTTTCTGAGGTAACGCGTCAGCCAATTTATCAACCCATTCCTCACGACCTTTTTCAACTCCCAACATCGATAACGAACGCACTCAGTGGCAGTATCTCTCAATCAGCTTTTTAGTATCCTCTCCCGGCAAACTGCTAAACAAATCAAATTCCTTTTTAAGCAATGCCTTCTTGCTTTTGATCATACTTTCACTACCCTCGAATTTCACTTTAAGAGCATCCCAAATTGATTTTGCAGTTTTGTCATGTTGTAGCAGAATGAATATATCTTCTTTAATCGCCTGCTGTAACAAACTTATCATCATTTTCTCTGCTCTGTACATTGCACGTTCTTGTTCTGAGAATTCAGATATCTGTTTAATAACTTGCAATTCTGTTCGAGGCAATGTGTACTTTTCCAATATGCATTCCCACGATCTGAGATGATTTGCCTGAACCCAGTTTTCAAAACGATCCTTCCACCCGTAGTATTCTTCAATACTCATCAGTTTCGGGGGTTTCTGAGTGGTTCCAGTCTCATTTTCCAGGTTCATAGCTTGAGCAATCGCGGCTGGAGTAGTCGATGTAGCAAAGGCGTTGTAAAACTCAGAATTCATGATGTCTTAACACGTTTTTCAAGGCAACTGACAGAAAAGCGGTCCAAAGAATATGTCGAATAAGCGATTCAAGTGAAATTTGATCACAAACGCGGTCCAAATAAAATGCTATTCGAGCGGTTCAAGATATGTAGGATAAGCGGTTCAACAGTGTGCTGTTCGAGCGAATCCAGATGGTCCAAATAGGCGATCCAGGTAATTGTTCGTACGAGCGGTTCAGAAAATGTATGAATAAGCGGTTCACAATTGTTTTTGGAGCGGTCCAAGTCACTCGACTGAATAAGCGGTCCTAAACACGTACGGATGAGCGGTTCAAGCTAGGTCCAATAAGCGATCCAGAGTTGTTCCAGAAAAGCGATCCAACTTCGGACAACGATTTGACCCACTATTTCTTTGAATTTCAACCCCAAACTTTCAAGGGTTTGTCTTTATACCATCGCGCACAATCCCTGAGATTTTGAGCAAGTTTCGACCGTGAAAAATATCTGAAACTGAAAAAGAATGAGTAGAAGACAGAATTTTCGACAATTTTCAGCTATTTCCTGTAGAACTCCTCCTCCTGAAGCTCTGATACCACTTGTAGGATCGTTTGGTGACCCGAACGAGTCGTTCAGAGGCGTTTTCGTCAAGTACAGGTGCGGAAAACAAGTAAATGACGTAGGAATAGCTTGTATAACACTTTAAACTCCTTTTCTATTGATTTGACGATGAATACAACCTGTTTTCGATCCGGCAGCACTTCGGTATGAAAATCAGGAACCGTTACAAATGAATCCGCTTCTATGGTATTTATAGGCTACTGGAACCGCTTATTGGACAGGCCCAATAAGCGGTCCATATACATGACACATAAGCGGCCCAAGATAGTGTTCAATGAGCGGTCCACTATCACCATATACCTATGAGCGATCCAAACACTATAAACCTATACAATCTCATAATTTCTCGTATATTGTGCCCAGATCTAACATTTACGACTAATGACTCGATACAAGACGTAATCAGCAGATGTAGTGCACCAACATAGGGGAACTATGTACTCACCTTCGGGTGCGTTTTTAAATGTTAACACAATCCCTCAATTGTTTATCCGCCCTAAATTAAATAAGAATGATTTTTAATAATCAAAACCACACTTTGACATGCAAAATATTACTCATGGCATTTCTGTTTTAATAAATATGGAACTGGACTGTTTTCGGACATTTAAATAAAGTAGTTAACTTATTCTAAAAATTCCCAAATTTTTACAGGATGTCTTAAACGACCCAAATTTTATTGTGTAAAAATAACGGGGTCTAGTTCATTACCATTATTTTATAAAAATTCATTTTCCCGGACTGAAGTCACATTTGTTACATTCTGATTGCAGTCTACGGAATAATTCACTAAAAATTAATCGTAAGTCCGATTGATGTAATTCCAGTTGGAGGATCACGGAGACAACAGTGACCATCTACAGTATGAGTTTCATGATCTAACCCTACACAGAATTCAGGTTATGACTGAAAACAGGACGCACATTTTCAGCAGAAAAATTTCAGCTTAAGCTGCTGTTACGAAAAGACACTGTAAAAATAGTAAACGGAGTCCAAAAATTATGATTCCGGTGTCATTAGAACCGTATTTTATAATAACACATTATAGACTTAAGAAAATCAAGTTTTTGTTAAGTTACGATGCAGTTACAGCCTGTTAAAGGCGGCTGGAAAAGCAGATCAGCATGCTGTTTTCAGTCTTTTATCATCATAAAGTGCGTTCGATTGATTCCGTTAACATGTTTAGCGATCACAACAATACTTACAGCAGATTATTACTTATTTATATTAGATTTATCAAGCAATATCATATTTCATTCATCATTTTAACACTACTTTAACCATACTCCATCCTTAGTTAGTTACACTTCAAGACTTGTTTATGTTCATTAGGATTTCCATCTTTTTGATCTTTAAACATCATTAACCACATAAAAACATGAACTAGATGAAGATCTAAGGAACTTACTACTAGAACAAGGCTAGGGGAGTTCGAGTGTAGAAAAGTGGTGGATAAACGAAAACGAGAGCGGTCCTTCGACTTCCGAATGCACCAAGCTTCGTTGTGTGTCTCCTTGCACCCTTGTATGGTAATAGAATGGATAGAACAAGGTCGAATGATGGTGGTAGGGTGGTGGTTGATGGCTGCCAATTTGGGGAAGGAGGGAGGAGATGGAGTGTAGTGTTGAGTGTGGAATGATGGAGTTTAGTGGTGTATTTATAGGATAAAATCTAATAATATCCAAGTAATATCTAAATAAAATCCAAGAGATATCATGAAGGATCTTATAAGATCTTGGAAATATTTTGTAGAGATTTGGGAGATATAAAGAGATATGGAGTGATCTTGTAGAATCCAAGTGCCATACTTATAGTGATCTCTCCCAATATTTTGTTCATACAATCAAGCAAGATCTAAATATAAAATAAGAATGAAATCTAGGAGATATGGTGTATTTATGGGACAAGATCACATAAAATCTATAGAGATCTCATAAGATCTAGATAAAATCCAAGAAAATAAAAATAAACCTAAGAAAGATCAAGATGGATCCTAAAGGATTTTGGCAAGATTTTATAGAGATATGGAGGATCCACAAGAGATTACATGCATATAGACTTGTCCATAAAATCAAGCAAAATCTTAATAAAATAAAAATCAAAGCTTTAGAGATTGCATAATATCTTAAAGGATCCAAGGTAGATCAAGTTAGATCATGTAGAATCTTGGAAATATTTGGTGGGGTCACCCATAATATGACCGAAAATTCATATTGGGGGGGGGGGTTAAATGTAAATTTGAATGGTAGAATAGATAAAAACAGGTATTTAACTGGGTACCGGGTATTTTATCTAGCGTTTAAATCCCGGTTTATGGCGTTCTAAATTATTTTTATTATTCTATAAAAACAATCTCGCCAAAATATTACTGAAATAAATTTCAGTTGCCAAGACTGGCTGCGTTGTCTGCGTTTCGCAGTAAAAGCACTGTGTCACGCAGAAACACGCGGTACGCGCTTAAACTTGAAAAATAACGTTTTTAAGCGTTTTGATTTATTTTTCAACACGAACCTGATTAAAATAAGATTTTAATCAGAATATTTGGGGGATTTAAATGTTATTCGGGCGGTCACTAACGTTCGTTTCGCAGTTTTGTCGTAATTAGTTCTTTAGTTCAAATAAACATGTTTTCGCCATACCGAATCCTTCAAAACTTGTTTCTAAGTTATCTAAGGGATATTTAGGTTATGTTTGGCTTATGTCACAGTTCCGGAGTGTATGTTGCGTTAAACTGATTGCGTTTAAGCACCAGTTTGCATATAACCTTCCAGAAAGTGATTTAAAGCTTGAAATTGGTATCGAATCAAATTGTAAAATTAATAAACACAATTGCACATATAGTAACACCAAAATACACATAATAACACCAAAGCATATTGTTTTATTGATAACGGACATTGTTTTACATAATACGATGATTACAGATCACAGTTGTCACAGTCTCCCCTACTTTAGGAAATTTCGTCTCGAAATTTTACTTAGAGGAATTTTGTGAAAACAAATGCGGATATTTCTCCTTCATCTGGTCCTTATGTTCCCAAGTAAACTCAGGGCCACGTTTGGATTCCCAGCGAACCTTGACCAAATGAATCCGTTTGCCTTTCAACTGTTTGTATGTACGGTCCACTATCTCCACAGGTTTCTCGACAAAGTGCATCGTTTCATCGATTTGAATCTCGTTGAGAGGAATGTGAAGATCAGCATCAGCTAAACACTTTCGCAAATTGGACACGTGAAAAGTCGGATGAACATTTCCAAGCTCTGGAGGTAGCTCTAGTCGATAGGCAACCTTTCCAATTCTTTCAACAATCTTAAATGGTCCAACATATCGTGGTGCAAGTTTTCCTTTCTTTCCAAATCTCACCACTCCCTTCCAAGGTGACACCTTGAGTAGGACACGGTCTCCGACTTGAAATTCTATGGGCTTGCGTTTCAAATCCGCATAACTCTTTTGACGGCTTCTAGCTGTCACAAGATTATCACGAATTTTCTTGATTTTGTCTGTTGCTTCCAGAATGATCTCAAGTCCAGTAAGCTGAGCTTCACCGGTCTCATCCCAACAGACAGGTGAACGACATTTTCGACCGTAGAGAGCTTCGAATGGTGCCATCTTAATGCTAGCATGATAACTATTGTTGTATGAGAACTCGATCAATGGTAAATGAGAATCCCAATTACCACCAAAGTCTATCACGCATGCTCTAAGCATATCCTCCAAAGTGTGAATCGTCCTCTCAGATTGACCATCTGTTTGGGGATGATAAGCAGTGCTTAGATTCAGTTGGGTTCCCAAAGCAGATTGCATGGTCTTCCAAAAATGAGATGAGAATCGAGCATCACGATCAGAAATGATATCCAAGGGAACACCATGTCGTGATACAATCTCGTCTACATAGATCTTGGCAAGCTTTTCAGCAGAGAAATCCTCACGGATTGGTAAGAAGTGAGCAGATTTTGTCAAACGATCGACTACGACCCAAATAGCATCGTGACCTTTAGACGTACGCGGTAACTTGGTGATGAAATCCATTGCAATGTTCTCCCATTTCCAAACCGGTATCTCTGGTTGTACAAGCAAACCAGAAGGTCGTTGATGTTCCGCCTTGACTTTGAGACAAGTTAGGCATTTCGATACATACAAGGCAACGTCCTTCTTCATACCAGGCCACCAATACTGGGTACGAAGATCCTTACACATTTTATCAGCACCAGGATGGATAGAATATCGAGACTTGTGAGATTCGTCCATTACTAAGGTGGGAAGATCGTCCTGATTCGGAATCCACAAACGATTCTCAAAATAGAGTAAACCATCGTCTTTCCTTTCAAGTTTAAGCTCAAGTTGGAGCGGTAGCTCATACTTCAATAAGTCTTTGATCACACAAGATCGTTGAGTTTGAAGGACACGAGATCGAATATCAGATAGGGTTTGAACAGAATGAAGCTTGACTCGTTCCTTTCGACTAAGCGCATCGGCTACGACATTCGCCTTGCCAGGGTGGTAGCGGATCTCGCAATCATAATCGTTTAAGAGTTCAACCCAACGTCGTTGCCTCATGTTCAGCTCCTTCTGATTGAGAATATGCTGGAGACTTTTGTGGTCTGTGAGAACCACACACTTCGTTCCATAGAGGTAGTGTCTCCAGATTTTAAGTGCAAAAACTACAGCTCCTAACTCAAGATCATGAGTCGTATAGTTCTTTTCGTGAATTTTTAATTGTCTAGACGCATAAGCTATGACTTTACCACGTTGCATAAGAACGCAACCAAGTCCTAGATTCGATGCATCACAATAGACAACAAAATCATCGTTTCCCTCAGGCAGAGATAAAACAGGAGCATCACAGAGCTTTCGTTTCAGTGTTTGGAACGCTTCTTCTTGCTTAGGTCCCCACTCAAAAGGCTTATTTTTCTGAGTCAAAGCAGTGAGTGGAACCGCGATCTTCGAGAAATTAGAAATGAATCGACGATAATAACCAGCAAGACCAAGAAAAGAACGAACTTTTGTTGGTGTCGTCGGTGTATTCCAATCCTTAATTGCAGCAATCTTGGATGGATCTACATGAATACCCTTCTCATTGATAATATGACCCAAGAACTGAACTTCCTTAAGCCAGAATTCACACTTGGAGAATTTAGAAAAAAGTTGTTCCTTCCTTAGGAGTTCCAATGTCAAACGAAGGTGTTGTTCGTGATCGGCTCGAGACGTTGAATAAATGAAAATATCGTCGATGAACACAATGATGAACTTATCTAAATAAGGTTTACATACCCTATTCATTAAGTCCATGAAGATAGCTGGGGCATTCGTCAAACCAAAAGGCATGACAGTGAACTCGTAATGCCCATATCTTGTACGGAAAGCAGTTTTGGGAATATCTTCTTCGAAAATACGAAGTTGATGATACCCAGAACGCAGGTCGATCTTGGAAAAGCATGAAGCACCTTGCAGCTGGTCGAAGAGATCATCAATTCTAGGTAGGGGATATCGATTTTTGATGGTAAGCTTATTAAGCTCACGATAATCGATACACATTCGAAAAGATCCATCTTTCTTTTTCACAAAGAGGACAGGAGCTCCCCAAGGTGAAAAGCTCGGACGGATGAATCATTTATCAGACAACTCCTGAAGCTGTTTTGATAACTCTTGAATTTCCGACGATGCAAGACGATAAGGTGCTTTCGCAACCAGGTTGGCATTGGGTACAAGGTCAATATGAAACTCAACTTGACGAACTAGAGGCAAACTAGGCAGTTCATCGAGAAACACCTCTGGATAATCCCGAACAATCGGAATATCCTGAATACTCTTGCTCTTGCCCTTCTCCTCGGTGACATGTGCCAGGAAAGCGACATATCCTTTTCGCAAATAACTTTGAGCCTTTGTACATGACATAAGCTTCAATCCACCAGATGGTTTCTCGCCACGAACATCCAGAACATCACCAGATGGAAGAGGAATACGAACAATCTTATCGAAACAAACCACCTCAGCATGATGTTTGGTTAACCAATCCATCCCCACGATAATATTGAAACTACCAAGTTGCATCGGCGTGAGGTCGATGGGAAAAAGATGGTTATCAAGGTTTAACTGACAATCACGGATAACAGAATCGAGAACAAGAGGTTTACCAGTAGCAACTTCGACAATTAAGGGTTTCCTTAGTTTAGTTCTAGGTATCGCAAGCAAAGGCTCAAAAGATAACGAACAAAACTTCTATCGGCACCAGAATCAAAAAGAATGGATGCAGGTCGATTGTTAACAAGAAACGTACCATTGACGACGAGGTTGTCAGCTCGCGCCTCGTTTGCATTCAGATTGAATACTCGTCCACGAGCGGGATTCGCATTCGCATTGACATTGACATTCACGTTCGGATTTGCATTTGCATTTGCCAACCTCGGACAGTTGTTGCGGAAGTGACAATACTCTCCACAATTGAAGCATGAACCCGGTGGGAATCTAGCAGCATTACCCTGAACTGGAGCTTGATTCTGAACAATCTGATTCTGACCCGAACGACAGACGTTGGCCAGATGCCCAAGCTTACCACACGTTGTGCATTGTCTACAAGCTTGTTGCGCAACATGATGACCGTTGCAGCGAGCACAATGGGGTGCGGTACCAGCATACACTTTATTCGCAGGCTGTTGAGATGGTGGGTTTCTGAGGGTTCTGAGCAGTTTGTGCAGTTACTACAAAATTCTGAGCACCCTTTCGCTTCCTCGACTTCTTCGATGACTCACCCTTCTTACCCTTACCCTTTTCCTTGTCTTTAGCAGAATCAGTTGACTTCTTCTTATCACCCTTGCAGGTAAGTTTACGCTTCCTGACTTGCGACTCAGTCAGGGTAGCAGCTAACTCGATCGCTTGGCGAACAGTAGTAGGATTAACACTAGTCACAATGTCTTGTATGGAATCGGGTAACCCATCGATATACCTCTCTATCGCTTTCTCCAACGGGGTAACCATAGTAGGACACAAAAGACTGAGCTCCTCAAATCGATCCGTGTACGCACGGTGTTCTCCCCCATCTTGTTTAAGATCGTCAAACTCTCGTTCCAAAGTTTGAATTTCGTGATGGGGACAAAACTCTCTCATCATGAGAGCTCGAAGCTCTTCCCAGGTTTGTGCCAACGCTACTTCAGCACCCCTATCGCGCATCACTCCGTTCCACCAAGTAAGGGCACGCTTCTCGAACACACTTGATGCAAATTCAACCTTACGCCCATTCGGACATTGCACATGTCTGAATGTGTTCTCGATACTTTCAAACCATTGGAGGAGTGCAGTCGCTCCTTGTGACCCAGAAAACTTTAGCGGCTTAGCAGAGTTGAAACTCTTGAAATTACATTGTGCATTGTTATTGTTGTTGTACAGCTCGTGGATTTGGGTTACAACGCCTGGAAGCACAGCAGCCATTTGCTGAGAGACAAGGGCTGCGATTTCTTCCGCGGTAAAAGGTTGTGCATCATGTCGAGGAGGCATCGTCTAACAAGGAAATATGAGAAACGTGTGAGGTCGACGATTAGGAAAAAAAAAAAGAGGTTTCGAAAATATCGACGAAATATAAGGAAGGCGATCATTTGTTCGTTACCTTGAACAAACAAACGACACGCAGTGACTAATCAAAGTAATGAATCGAAATAATGTATCGCGAAGACATACTCGCCTATAAGTGAACACTCACCCCAAGAGTTCCCAGGTAAGAGTGACTGGTCCGATTATGTGGATTTGTACGAACACTCTAGCCTTAGACAGAAAACTCAGGGTACAGGCATTCACTCTTCCAGTTTGCACGTGTTCACATTATTTAGACCCAAACTCTGACGAGATTTGAAAACTTAGAAGGCACTAAGCCAAAATGAGTCAAACTGGGAGGATTCAAAACCTTATAATGGAGGGTTCAAAACCTAGTAATCAATCATCCTAAAACGGATGATTAATTTTCGAAGCAGATTCGGATTTCGTTTTTAAAATTCTAAACGCAAATCAACTTGCGTTGGGGTCCTAGGAAGTTATAGTCTAGGTTGAAATTTTACTAATAACCTAATTCTCTATAACCATTGGCTCTGATACCAACTCTTCTGTCACGCCCCGACCACGTAAAACGACAAATCGTGGCGGAAACGCAGGGGAGTGTTGTAACAGAATTATTGTTTCAAACCATGGATACGAAGAGTTTCATTTCATTAAATAATAAACATTGTTTTAAAGTTAAACAAGCAAATCAAACATACAATAATATCATTATTAAATCACTAAGGCCTCGTCCGGTCCTAAGTGAGCATGCTTCCTATTCGCAATCAACAATAAGCAACTTCACCTGAAACATATGTAAAAACAAAGTCAGCAAAGAAATGCTGGCGAGTACATAGGTTTTGTGAGAGTGTCAGATTCATGGCTCATTTATACGTTGGAATAAATTGTGCAACCTCATTAATTGTCATTAGAAAACCTTGTTTTATAAAATGTTTGTATCGTAAAATGAATAACCGAATCAAAATAGTTTGGTTATAATTTATAAACCTCAAAGCCATGAATCTTTACCCAAAACATTTGTTTTTCGTAAACCAGATCGTAAATCATTCTCGTAATAAAACTCGTATAGTTTGTATCGTTTCAAAAACCTCGTTTGTGTGACATCGCTTCCAATTGTTTACCCAAATCGTTTAATTCGTTAAACATCGCTTTAGTCGTTTAAATCATTCTCATTTTAGATCGTGAAACTACTTTTGGTCGTCTCGCTAATAACATTCAAACCTGTGTGACTCGTCTATTGTTCAACTCGTTTTCGCATTAACAAACCTCCAAAGGGTAAGTTAACAATCATCAGATTCGGTCGTTACCCACCTAACCCACACATAACCATGGGTCCGGTCTGATAACAGGATTTGTCGGATCCTATGGTACCATAACCTAATACTGGTCGGTTTGGCCGAAATTAATGAATGTCATTTGTTATGTAATTACAACCAACAAGCTCGTTCACATTATCGAAATCGTTATTAGTTTGATATAAACCATCTTACTCGTTGTGAAACCATCGTTAAAACATCGAAATCGTTTTGATACATATGAATCACCCCAAAACAATTGAAAACAGTAAAATAGGGGAACTATGTACTCACCTTCGGGTGCGTTTTAAATGTTAACACAATCCCTCAATTGTTTATCCGCCCTAAATTAAATAAGAATGATTTTTAATAATCAAAACCACAGTTTGACATGTAAAATATTACTCATGGCATTTCTGTTTTAATAAATATGGAACTGGACTGTTTTCAGACATTTAAATAAAATAGTTAACTTATTTTAAAAATTCCCAAATTTTTACAGGATGTCTTAAACGACCCAAATTTTATTGTGTAAGAATATCGGGGTCTAGTTCATTACCATTATTTTATAAAAATTCATTTTCCCTGACTGAAGTCAGATTTGTTACATTCTGATCGCAGTCTACGAAATAATTCACTAAAAATTAATCGTAAGTCCGATTGATGTAATTCCAGTTGGAGGATCACGGAGACAACAGTGACCATCTATAGTATGAGTTTCATGATCTAACCTACACAGAATTCAGGTTATGACTGAAAATAGGACGCATATTTTCAGCAGAAAAATTTCAGCTTAAGCTGCTGTTACGAAAAGACACTTTAAAAATAGTAAACTTAGTCCAAAAATTATGATTCCGGTGTCATTAGAACCGTATTTTATAATAACACATTATAGACTTAAGAAAATCAAGTTTTTGTTAGGTTACGATGCAGTTACAGCCAGTTAAAGGCGGCTGGAAAAGTAGATCAGCATGCTGTTTTCAGTCTTTTATCATCATAAAGTGCGTTCGATTGATTCCGTTAACATGTTTAGCGATCACAACAATACTTACAGCAGATTATTACTTATTTATATCAGATTTATCAAGCAATATCATATTTCATTCATCATTTTAACACTACTTTAACCATACTCCATCCTTAGTTAGTTACACTTCAAGACTTGTTTATGTTCATTAGGATTTCCATCTTTTTGATCTTTAAACATCATTAACCACATAAAAACATGAACTAGATGAAGATCTAAGGAACTTACTACTAGAACAAGGCTAGGGGAGTTCTAGTGTAGAAAAGTGGTGGATAAACGAAAACGAGAGCGGTCCTTCGACTTCCGAATGCACCAAGCTTCGTTGTGTGTCTCCTTGCACCCTTGTATGGTAATAGAATGGATAGAACAAGGTCGAATGATGGTGGTAGGGTGGTGGTTGATGGCTGCCGATTTGGGGAAGGAGGGAGGAGATGGAGTGTAGTGTTGAGTGTGGAATGATGGAGTTTAGTGGTGTATTTATAGGATAAAATCTAATAATATCCAAGTAATATCTAAATAAAATCCAAGAGATATCATGAAGGATCTTATAAGATCTTGGAAGAGAGATTTGGGAGATATAAAGAGATATGGAGTGATCTTGTAGAATCCAAGTGCTATACTTATAGTGATCTCTCCCAATATTTTGTTCATACAATCAAGCAAGATCTAAATATAAAATAAGAATGAAATCTAGGAGATATGGTGTATTTATGGGACAAGATCACATAAAATCTATAGAGATCTCATAAGATCTAGATAAAATCCAAGAAAATAAAAATAAACCTAAGAAAGATCAAGATGGATCCTAAAGGATTTTGGCAAGATTTTATAGAGATATGGAGGATCCACAAGAGATTACATGCATATAGACTTGTCCATAAAATCAAGCAAAATCTTAATAAAATAAAAATCAAAGCTTTAGAGATTGCATAATATCTTAAAGGATCCAAGGTAGATCAAGTTAGATCATGTAGAATCTTGGAAATATTTGGTGGGGTCACCCATAATATGACCGAAAATTCATATTGGGGGGGGGGGGTTAAATGTAAATTTGAATGGTAGAATAGATAAAAACAGGTATTTAACTGGGTACCGGGTATTTTATCTAGCGTTTAAATCCCGGTTTATGGCGTTCTAAATTATTTTTATTATTCTATAAAAACAATCTCGCCAAAATATTACTGAAATAAATTTCAGTTGCCAAGACTGGCTGCGTTGTCTGCGTTTCGCAGTAAAAGCACTGTGTCACGCAGAAACACGCGGTACGCGCTTAAACTTGAAAAATAACGTTTTTAAGCGTTTTGATTTATTTTTCAACACGAACCTGATTAAAATAAGATTTTAATCAGAATATTTGGGGGATTTAAATGTTATCCGGGCGGTCACTAACGTTCGTTTTGCAGTTTTGTCGTAATTAGTTCTTTAATTCAAATAAACATGTTTTCGCCATACCGAATCCTTCGAAACTTGTTTCTAAGTTATGTAAGGGATATTTAGGGTATGTTTGGCTTACGTCACAGTTCCAGAGTGTATGTTGCGTTAAACTGATTGCGTTAAGCACCAGTTTGCGTATAACCTTCCAGAAAGTGATTTAAAGCTTGAAATTGGTATCGAATCAAATTGTAAAATTAATAAACACAATTGCACATATAGTAACTCCAAAATACACATAATAACACCAAAGCATATTGTTTTATTGATAACGAACATTGTTTTACATAATACGATGATTACAGATCACAGTTGTCACAGGGCACCCTCTGATTCCCAATCTAACTAGTCCGAATGTCGAGTCAAACGTGCTTAGAAAAAGTCAACAGAAATGCTATTTTGCGATTTTATGCATAATCAGTAATGTAGATGGTGTGTAACCAATTTTAACACTCATAAAACATGATAACAAGTATATTAACTAGTCTAAGCTTGTTTGATCCGACCATTTACTGTTTTGACCCGGTTCGAAGCCGAAAGTCGCAAAACGTTGACTTTTGCTTTGACTTCAGTTCTGACCCGTTAAAGTATGTTTTAGATATGCCTTAGGACTCTCTTAGGACCAGGTTACATAATGGTTTAACCCTCTGTGACCTGTTCGTTGTTTGTCCGAGTCTTTTAGACCTTTCAGTTAAATGCTTAAAAGTTGACCGTAACGCCCTTTTTAATTTAAAACGAGAATTTCAGACATGTGAAAGGACCATAACCTTAGTTACTGATTTCTAAGCATGTCCCTAAAATTTCACGTCAATCCGAGGTCTAGAATAGGAGTTATGCTAAATAGCGCAATTACGGAAACTTTAGTAATTAAATGGCGCAATTAGCATAACGCCTATCTAAACCCAGATTTCAACACCAAACCTTTTACACACTGATGTAAAATAATATTTGGAGATTTTTAAAGATTTTTAATGATTTTTAACCTGCTCATAACCTACGGTTATGGCATCGGTTCGGTAAATACGAATATACCCTTTTCGAGCATAACTTGAGTTCTACAAAGTCTTTTGACCCGATTCCAGTTGTTACTGATTTTAAATAATAAATTGGGTATTTTGAACTTTATAAACTGTTCGGAAAACTCAGATTTCCTGTAGAACTCAGAAACCTCTTTTATAATCTTTAAAGAGACCGAAATACCCCTGCGAGGCATAAAATGGATTTAAACTCGTTACGGGCATTATGGAAGGTATCCTACTGATAAAACAACCTCTTTAAAGCATATTGACTTAGGAAACCTGTGTAGGACTCTTACGGTTAGCAGTTACGCCTTTTGCGCGCACGGTTCGGTTTATGTAACTAGTTTACATAAACTAGCCGAAACGGGTCAAACGTTATGGTTTTGACCCCAAAATCCAGAGTGTGGTTATTATACCCATATAAAACAAGTCTTCAAAACTTGTTGGGTCCAAATCACATTCCATTCCTGGTTTTCGCCTTTCACGCGATTAAACCGTAATTATTCTTTGAAACTGACCGGTCTAAGCTAAGGCTAAATTAAAGACCCGTTAGGATTCTAATAGGTTATTTTAAACCTTCGTTCCAGAATAGGAGACCAGTAAAAGATATTTGCAGTTATTTGATTAAGGATTAATACTTGCAAAGGTAAATACTTTTAACTTATTTTCCGTTATACGGGCTTGGGTTACGGTATATAAAATACCGCTTGATCGGGCATCAAATCTTCCATCGTTTGGTGGTTAATTGAATAATTTGATCGGCTCGTTTAAACAGTTTTGTTTACTTAAAAGCCTTTGGGGGGTTAATGACCATGTCCCGGATATCCCTGGCAGCATTTTACGAAATGGCCACGACCTAAGCACGGAGTGTAGGCGTACACTCGTCAGTGCATAAATAGTTGATGTGGTGTGTCTATTGATCTTTAACCCGGTACGTCCGGGCTACTGAACGCATAAGGTACATGTAATACGTTCACAAGATTATAAATTTAAATAATTCTCCCAAGTTATAAAGAGTTTGTGCCTTGTGCATTCAAATCAATTTTTATTACACCTTTTACAAAAGTGTCGGTTGAATGTATTTACCAGTGTAAATTGACGTATTTTCCCAAAAAAGATTAAATGCAGGTACTAAGCGTAATTGGCTGGATATTTCTCCTTAGCATCAATAAAGAGTCTCGCAAACTTAAGATGCCTACGTCTGTTGAACAATACTTATATTATTTTTATTTGATCCCCTGTGGATACATTTCGACTATTCGTAATACATTGATATTACAAACGATGGTTGAAATATATTTATCTTTATGCTTCCGCTGTGCATTCATATATTGTGTGGTTTGACTATATTGTTGTCAACTACGTCACGGTAATCCCCCACCGGGCCCACCGGTGAGACACGTGGAAATTTGGGGTGTGACAGGTTGGTATCAGAGCCAACGTTGAGTGAATTAAACACTATCCTTAAGTGTTTAATCTCAATGACACAATTGCACATACTTGAGTCTAGACAAGAACATAGGACAAATTCGAATTTTGTTATTCCAGTTTGTCTTTTATTGTTTATTGTGATTTAAAGATTTTTAAGCAGGAATTATGCCACCAGCAATTAGAAGAGGAGGAAGAGGCAAAGGGCCAATCACTACTCATAATGATCACGAGGCCGGACCTTCGAACATGCGAGCTCCTTCCAGTACAAGGAGTGAAGAACCTCAGAGACGTAGAAGAAACCTCTTTGAGCCTGCAAGACATTCTACCTCGCACAGTTCGACACCTTCATACCGTCACTCCTTTGGACCAAATTCGGAGAACGATCCTAGTAACCCTCAACCTTCGTTTATACCTCTCCAGCGATCTGCTTCGCACCGTTCCTATGGCGATCCTACTCCTTTCTTTCAAGGCCGATTTAATCCAGCTGATTATGTCCAAGAACCAATAGGTTATAACCCATTAGGACCTGAAGATCATTTCTCCGAAGATAATGCGGTAGATATGGATGAAGACACGGATCCCATAGAACCTGCACGAGGTACTCCCAACCATCCAATCGAGATCTCTGATGGGTCATCCTTCCATGGAACACCCTATCAAGGTCCCGACAGCTACCAGGCTAGGTTTGACCAGTGTGATTGGTACTTCACACCTTCTCATCACTTCTCGCCTCATGACCAACAGCAACAGCAGGATCCTTCTGAGGATTCGCGGTTCGTGGCAGTTACGCCACCGCCACCTCCGCCAGCAGTTCAGCAAGCACCTCCAGATCCGCCAAGGCGTAGGAGATCAGGCGCGCGGATGTCCACCCGAGGAGGGGAATTCCATTTTAGCACCCCTCGCCACTCGAGTGCAAGTCACTTTCCGCCAGTACCTGAAGAACCACAGTTAGGGGAACCTTCGGGTCACCCTGCAGAGGTGAATTCTGCACCAGTTGCACCACCTCCGCCACCTTTCGGCTATGACAATCTGATACCAGCGTACGGCGGTTCCACCGCGTACAACCCGTTTGAGCAGCCGACTCACACGCACTACAACTATAATTATGATGCCGATCCATACGTGGTAGCGGCTAATTACAATGCCCTCCATGGAACCTCTTGGAGACCAGATTACTCAGCTCATGGGTATCCAGCACCTCTTAGACCTCCGGTTCAGCAACCGTCGCAGCAGCCACGTTTTTCTCCACCGGAGCAAGAAGAAATCCTCCACCGTCTAAACCGAGTGGAACGAGACTTCGAACAAGAAGGTAAGAGTAATCGTGGATTCCTCAAGGGCCTAGCAAACCTACTGAAAGGGAGGAAGAAACGAGATCATTAGTCTCTTTATGTATTATTATATTTACTGTTGCAATCAAGTCCCTGCGAGGACATTTGCCTTAAGTATTTTAGTCCCTGCGAGGACATTTATCGTATTCAGTCCCTGCGTGGACAATTGCATTTCAGTCCCTGCGTGAACTTATCTTTTTAGTCCCTATGCGGACATCTATCTTTGTACTTGGTCCCTGCGTGGACTTGTTTCTTGTAAACCTCTGCGTAGGTATTTAATTATTTAAAAGTCCCGTTTAGGGCAGTGTGTAACCATTATCATGATTAATGGAATGTTACTTTATAAATTTCATTTTTGTTATTATATAAATAAAAAATCATTCCTTTTAAATTAGTCTGCCTAAATAAAGAATCTTAATGGTGAAACCTAGTCAGGTGTCATTATAAGACCCGGCCAAGATGGTAAGACCTGATTAAAAGATTCAGATTCTCTGTTAACCTCTGTAAACATGTTAACGTTCTTGGCAGATGTGATTCGTTAAAATCGCACGCGTCATTCTTATATAAGAATCCTTCTAAGGATTCCAAAGCCCAAATTAATGGTTTATAAATCATGGGTTAAGTCGTCAATAAAGATGATCATTTATTAAACATCCCTTAGCGATGTAGTGCCTACGGGCCAAACTTATTAAACATCCATTAGTGATGTAGTGCCTACGGGCCATACTTATTGTCATATAAGACAAAAGGCAGTTGTAGTCTATGACTCCCTGCCCGAAAAGGTAAAAGGACTACGGTTCAAACCGTCATGCCTTGATTCTCTGTAATCCCAGCTTATATTATAAAAACGTCCTTGGGACTAGGCTTTTGTGCCACTAACAATATTGTTTGTAATTAGGATAAGTCATATTCAAATCCTAAATAAAAGTGAGTAACAAATTAACCAGATATGGTCTATGTTTACCATGGTTAATGAATTGCCATAAAAGACAATTCCATAATAAACTCCTAAATAAAACTTTGTCATTATCTTCTGTAGCAGATTCAAGTTACAATGGCTGATCCAATGAAGTGAATAGTCATTTAAAAGAAGATGAAAATGATAACGCCCAGATTCATCTAACGGGCGCAGAATTGAAAGCTCTAGTCGACGTCGCTGTTAAGGCAGCCTTGGATCGACAGTATGAAGAATACACCGAGTCCCGGAGCAGAACCTTATCTACACCACACTCTAAGCCAAAAACCCACTCAAAATCTCACAGCAAACCACCCTCGACTCCGTCTAAGCCTAAGAAGGACGATGATAAGCACTCATCCAATGAAAACAGTGTCCGTCCTAAGGAAAAAGTGTTTACTGATGCATCTCGCGCCAGGGGTTGCACCTATAAGTATTTCGTATCTTGCAAACCCCGAGATTTCACTGGGGAGAAGGGCGCGGTAGATTGTATGACTTGGTTAGACGAGATGGACACAGTTGTGGACATCAGTGGTTGTGCAGAGAGAGACGTGGTGAAGTTTGTTTCACAGTCATTCAAGGGTGAAGCCCTTGCATGGTGGAGATCTTTGGTTCAGGCCTCGGGGAAGGCTGTTTTGTATAGCATGACGTGGGAGGAATTTATCGCTCTCATCAAGGAAAATTACTGCCCTCAACATGAGGTTGAAAAGATAGAGTCTGATTTTTCTATCGTTGGTAATGACAAACCTTGACTGTCAAGCTTACCTCACGAGCTTCAACACAATGTCCCGGTTGGTTCCATATCTAGTAACCCCGGAACCAAAAAGAATAGCTCGTTTTATCGGTGGTTTAGCCCCCGAGATAAAGGCAAGCGTAAAGGCCTCTCGGCCAGCTACCTTTAGATCTGTAGCTGACATATCTTTGTCCCTCACTCTGGATGCGGTCAGACAAAGATCGCTGAGAAACAAAGAAGCTGAGAAGAGAAAACGTGAAGATGATAATTCACGAAGATCGAGCAAGAAGCACCGTGGAAACGGTGACAACAAGAGAGGGTCTGAGTCAAGGAAAGATGGGCATCAATCTGGTAAGAAGCCCAAGTGCAAGATTTGCAAGAAACAACACTTTGGAAAGTGTAGACTCGAATCGAACTCGCAGACTCAGTCAAAGTCATTTGCTTGCGGGATATGCAAGTCCAAGGACCACAAGACCTTGGATTGCAAAAAGCTGAAGGATGCAACTTGCTACAGTTGCAATGAGAAAGGGCACATTAAAACCAACTGCCTTAAATACGCCAAGAAGCCTAAAGAGGCCAAGAAGACCAATGCAAGAGTCTTCAGGATGGATGCGAAAGAAGCTGTGCTAGACGATAACGTGATCACAGGTACTTTCCTTGTAAATGATGTCTTTGCAAGAGTACTTTTTGATTCAGGCACTGATAAGTCTTTCGTAGATCATAAATTTTGCAAATTGCTGAATATACCTGTCAAAATCTTGAGTATAAACTATGAGGTAGAATTAGCAGATGGCACCATAGAAACCGTCTCCACTGTATTAGATGGATGTGTGATATCCATTAAGAACCACTCTTTTCCTCTATCTCTACTTCCCTTTAAATTGGCCGGTTTTGACATAGTATTGGGTATGGACTGGTTAGCTCATAACGAGGCCCAAATCGTCTGCAACAGAAAGCAAGTGGTGATAAAGACTCCGTCTGGTGAATCGCTTACCATTCGGGGAGATACCCAGTATGGACTGCCTGAGCAAGTGACTATGCTCAAGGCTTCAAAATGTTTAAAGAAGGGTTGTGTCATCTACATGGCGCAAGTGATTATTGACGAGCCTAAACCGAAGATAGAAGATATTCCCATCATTTCTGAATACCCAGAAGTTTTCCTTGAAGATCTACCTGGTTTGCCACCAGATAGGCAAGTGGAATTCAGGATTGATATCATCCCTAGAGTAGCACCTGTTGCTAGAGCACCTTACAGGTTAGCACCAACCGAAATGAAGGAGTTAAGGACACAACTGGATGAACTGCTAGCTAAAGGTTTCATCAAACCTAGTTCGTCTCCTTGGGGAGCACCTGTCTTGTTTGTCAAAAAGAAGTATGGATCGATGCGTCTGTGCATCGATTATCGCGAGCTTAATAAAGTCACGATAAAGAATAGGTATCCTTTGCCGAGGATCGACGATTTGTTCGATCAGTTACAAGGGGCAAGTTATTTCTCGAAGATTGACTTAAGGTCAGGCTACCACCAACTGAAGGTTAGAGATGAAGACGTACATAAAACCGTATTTAGGACTTGTTATGGTCATTATGAGTTCCTAGTGATGCCTTTTGGGCTCACTAATGCACCGGCCGCATTCATGGATCTCATGAATCGCGTTTGCAAGCCGTACTTAGACAAATTCGTCATCGTTTTCATCGACGATATTCTTATCTACTCAAAGAATCAAGCTGACCATGAGAAACACCTTCGCTGTATTCTCAAACTCCTGCATCATGAGAAACTCTATGCCAAATTCTCTAAGTGGCTTCGGGAAGTCCAATTCCTTGGACATGTTGTCAGCGAGCGTGGTATCCAAGTGGATCCCGCTAAAGTGGAAGCTGTCATGAATTGGCAAGAACCGAAGACGCCTACAGAGATTCGTAGTTTCCTGGGATTGGCAGGATATTACAGGCGTTTCATCGAAAATTTTTCAAGGATTGCTGCGCCCCTAACTTCCTTGACCAAGAAGAAAGTAAAGTTCGTTTGGGGCCCTAAGCAACAAGAGTCCTTTGATATTCTGAAGCAAAAGTTGAGCAACGCTCCTGTACTGACATTACCTGAAGGTACCGAAGAGTTCGTAGTTTAGTGCGACGCATCACACACTAGCATGGGATGTGTGCTTATGCAGAAAGGCAAAGTTATTGCCTATGCTTCAAGACAGTTAAAGGTGCATGAAAAGAATTACACCACCCATGACTTGGAGTTGGGTGCCGTTGTGTTCGCGCTAAAACTGTGGAGGCATTATCTGTATGGTATCAAGTTTGTGATCTATTCTGATCATAAGAGCCTTCAACATCTGTTTGATCAGAAGGATTTAAACATGAGGCAGCGCCGTTGGATGGAGACTTTAAATGATTATGATTGTGAAATCAGATACCATCCCGGCAAGGCGAATGTAGTCGCTGATGCCTTGATTCGAAAGGAAAGGGTGAAACCCATCCGAATCAATGCCAAGAGCATTGAAGTGAAGAATAATTTGATTGAAAGGTTGTTAGCTGCACAGAGGGAAGCCGTGTTGGAAGCTAACTATCCTAAAGAAAAGCTAGGAGTAACTGAGGAGCAGTTAACTCTTAGCAAGGACGGAATTTTACGATTAAATGGACGAATATGGGTTCCAATTTATGGAGGGCTATGAGATGTTATTCTCCAGGAAGCCCATAGTTCCAAATATTCCGTTCATCCTGGAGCTGATAAGATGTACCAGGATCTAAAGGCAAATTATTGGTGGATAGGCTTGAAAAGGTCTGTAGCCGCTTATGTAGCCAAATGCTTGACTTGTGCGCAAGTCAAAGCTGAGCATCAAAAGCCGTCAGGTTTGCTACAACAGCCTGAACTTCCCGAATGGAAGTGGGAAATCGTAACTATGGATTTTATTACCAAGTTACCCAAGACGAGGAAAGGAAATGATACAATATGGGTTATAGTTGATAGACTGACTAAGTCAGCACATTTCTTACCCATCAAGGAGACTTATAGCTCCGACATGTTGGCCCAGTTATACATTGATAAGATTGTAGCCTTACATGGCATACCTGTGTCTATTATCTCTGACAGAGATACTAGATACACATCACATTTTTGGAAAAGTTTCCAGCAATCTTTGAGCACACGTTTGAATTTTAGTACGGCTTACCATCCTCAGACAGATGGTTAAAGTGAGCGTACTATTCAGACGTTGGAAGACATGCTACGTGCATGTGCGATCGATTTGGGTGGTAGTTGGGATAAGAACCTACCATTAATCGAATAGCTACCATACCAGCATTAAGGTTGCGCCCTTCGAGGCATTATACGGTAGAAAGTGTAGATCGCCCGTTTGTTGGGCGGAAGTTGGAGATGTCCAATTATCAGGACCAGAGATAATCTTCGAAACGACGGACAAGATTGTCCAGATTCGAGACCGTCTCAAGGCTGCCCGAGATAGGCAGAAAAGTTACGCAGATCCAAAGCGTAAAGATTTTCACTTCGAAGTAGGTGAAAAAGTGTTGCTTAAAGTATCACCCTGGAAGGGAGTGATGCGTTTTGGTAAGAAAGGCAAGCTAAGCCCGAGATACATAGGACCTTTCGAGGTTACCGAACGTGTCAGGTCCGTTGCCTATAAGTTAAACTTGCCTGAAGAGCTCAGTGGAATTCACAATGTGTTCCACATCTGCAATCTAAAGAAGTGCTTCGCTGATGAATCACTGGTAATACCACATACAGATGTGCACATAGATGAGAGCTTAAAATTTATGGAAAAACCTGTATTGATTGAAGATCGACAGGTAAAGAAGCTTCGAAGGAAGCATGTACCTATTGTGAAGGTCAAATGGGATGCCCGTAGAGGTCCCGAATTCACGTGGGAGGTTGAATCCATGATGAAAGAAAAATACCTTTATTTGTTTCAGTAAATCTCGGGTCGAGATTTATTTTAAGGGGGTGAGGATGTAACACCTCGAAATTTTGTGTCCAATAATGTGTTGACACGTGTCTTGAGTTTACACGTGGTATTAAATACTAAATAAAGGACTAAAATTGACAAAACTTGAAAGTATGTAATTCAAGGGTTAAAAATGTCAACGAGGGATATATATATTGTACAGTAACCCTAAATGATGCTCGTGCCTTCAAACGAATAAATCATGGATCGTACGGAGCGAAATGCGGAAGAAAGTGAGAGATTACAAACTACAGGGGTTAAATGTGTCAACATGTTTAATTTATACCTCCGAGTGACCCTTTGACGAACCCGAGACTTTGTAACAGTAAATTACGCTCACTAGAATGTGCGATATAAATTTCGCAAAGTTCCGTTTTAAAACGAGAAAGTTATGATTAATTTCGTATGCGAGGGATCAAAAGCGTCAACAATAAAGTTAAGGCTTTTCGGATAGTAATTAAACTAACCGGGGACTTAACGGCATGGGTAAAAGTCGCGAGGCCCTTATTTGTAAATAATCGAGGCCCAAATCGCAAAGTTACCACTTCGAAACTGAAAGGTCAGGTCAATGATTACAAAAGATTTGAAAATCTTGGAAATCAAGCCTCAGGCGGGCCGCATTAATGAAAACGAGTGAGCTAATGCGGGCCGCGCACCATATAAAGATACGGTTCCTGACATAAGGATTCAGGCGTGAGCCTAACCTAATCCTTAAAGCGGGCCGCGTTGAGGTGCCAGATGCAGAAAACATCACAGATTCATTGTTTGAGCTTGTAACCGACCTTGGATGCATTAATTGAAGCATGGGCGCCCCCTACATGTCCCCTAAAACTCAGGGACAGCTGCTGATCATCCATGAGCAATTATAGGTTGAGTTGTAATGATCTTGTGCACCATTTTTCACTATAAAAGGCAATGTAGTGCACCATTGTTCAACACACCTCAAACCTGCTTTCTTGATCATCCCTGAAGCTCTAAAGCATTCTTCTAACATCTCTGGTCGTGCACCAAGCTTCTGTAAGTATGCCTAACCCTTCGTGGCTTAGTTTTCCATAGTTTTAGCTTAAAAGTCAATCCGTCGTAATTAACGATTGACTTTATGATAAATCACAAATGGTCCAGTGGTTTGTCGAATCAAAGGTAGTTATATGTTGGTAATCATGTGGGCTTTAAACCCCTAAAAGGACACCCTCTGATTCCCACTCTAACTAGTCCGAATGTCGAGTCAAACGTGCTTAGAAAAAGTCAACAGAAATGCTATTTTGCGATTTTATGCATAATCAGTAATGTAGATGGTGTGTAACCTGTTTTAACACTCATAAAACATGATAACAAGTATATTAACTAGTCTAAGCTTGTTTGATCCGACCATTTACTGTTTTGACCCGGTTCGGAGCCGAAAGTCGCAAAACGTTGACTTTTGCTTTGACTTCAGTTTCGACCCATCAAAGTATGTTTTAGATATGCCTTAGGACTCTCTTAGGACCAGGTTACATGATGGTATAACCCTCTGTGACCGGTTCGTTGTTTGTCCGAGTCTTTTACACCTTTCCATTAAATGCTTAAAAGTTGACCGTAACGCCCTTTTTAATTTAAAACGAGAATTTCGGACAAGTGAAAGGACCATAACCTTAGTTACTGATTTCTAAGCATGTCCCTAAAATTTCACGTCAATCCGAGGTCCAGAATAGGAGTTATGCTTAATAGCCGCAATTACGGAAACTTTAGTAATTAAATGGCGCAATTAGCATAACGCCTATCTAAACCCAGATTTCGACACCAAACCTTTTACACACTGATGTAAAATAATATTTGGAGATTTTTAAAGATTTTTAATTATTTTTAACCTGCTCATAACCTACGGTTATGGCATCGGTTCGGTAAATACCGAATATACCCTTTTCGAGTATAACCTGAGTTCTACAAGGTCTTTTGACCCGATTCCAGTTGCTACTGATTTTAAATAATAAATAGGGTATTTTGAACTTTATAAACTATTCAGAAAACTCAGATTTCCTGTAGAACTCAGAAACCTCTTTTATAATCTTTAAAGAGACCGAAATACCCCTACGAGGCATAAAATGGATTTAAACTCGTTACGGGCATTATGGAAGGTATCCTACTGATACCACAACCTCTTTAAAGCATATTGACTTAGGAAACCTGTGTATGACTCTTACGGTTACCAGTTACGCCTTTTGCGCGCACGGTTCGGTTTATGTAACTAGTTTACATAAACTAGCCGAAACGGGTCAAACCTTATGGTTTTGACCCCAAAATCCAGAGTGTGGTTATTATACCCATATAAAACAAGTCTTCAAAACTTGTTGGGTCCAAATCACATTCCATTCCCGGTTTTCGCCTTTCACGCGATTAAACCGTAATTATCCTTTGAAACTGACCGGTCTAAGCTAAGGCTAAATTAAAGACCCGTTAGGATTCTAATAGGTTATTTTAAACCTTCGTTCCAGAATAGGAGACCAGTAAAAGATATTTGCAGTTATTTGATTAAGGATTAATACTTGCAAAGGTAAATACTTTTAACTTATTTTCCGTTATACGGGCTTGGGTTACGGTATATAAAATACCGCTTGATCGGGCATCAAATCTTCCATCATTTGGTGGTTAATTGAATAATTTGATCGGCTCGTTTAAACAATTTTGTTTACTTAAAAGCCTTTGGGGGGTTAATGACCATGTCCCGAATATCCCTGGCAGCATTTTACGAAATGGCCACGACCTAAGCACGGAGTGTAGGCGTACACTCGTTAGTGCATAAATAGTTGATGTGGTGTGTCTATTGATCTTTAACCCGGTATGTCCGGGCTACTGAACGCATAAGGAACATGTAATACGTTCACAAGATTATAAATTTAAATAATTCTCCTAAGTTATAAAGAGTTTGTGCCTTGTGCATTCAAATCAATTTTTATTACACCTTTTACAAAAGTGTCGGTTGAATGTATTTACCAGTGTAAACTAACATATTTTCCCAAAAAGATTAAATGCAGATACTAAGCGTAATTGGCTGGATATTTCTCCTTAGCATCAATAAAGAGTCTCGCAAACTTAAGATGCCTACGTCTGTTGAAAAATACTTATATTATTTTTATTTGATCCCCTGTGGATACATTTCGACTATTCGTAATACATTGATATTACAAACGATGGTTGAAATATATTTATCTTTATGCTTCCGCTGTGCATTCATATACTGTGTGGTTTGACTATATTGTTGTCAACTACGTCACGGTAATCCCCCACCGGGCCCACCGGTGAGACACGTGGAAATTTGGGGTGTGACAATTGTATGCCTTTTCAATTATGTTATCTTGGTAATCAGAGGAAGCCGGTTCAGTTATGTTACATTTATATTTTACAATGTTTAACTCTTTAGGATTTTCACATGTAACTTCTGTCGTCTCAAATGAGCGTGCAATAAAGGGCATGTACAAAATAGCGTTTGTAGCTACCTTGATCATTCTCTTCCTATTTATGATTAGTTTAATTACCTACAAATATTTAGCTACCACTACCTTGGAAACCACACATCATAATCTTAAAACTGCTGACATGCAAAATGTCTTGTTGCATGTTTATGAAAAGAATCCCTTATTGCTTGATGCGGAGTGAGGCTTCAAGTAAGCTTTATTGTACCCAATAACGAAAAGTTGTATCCAAAACTAGGGACTTTCGTCCTTAGTGCAACGATAAGCAACAACACCCTTAGTGCCTCATCAACTTGCCACTACATGATCTCAAACTCTGATCAACGCATATTACTCAACTTCCCACTATCGGTGTTGGAGTTGAAGTTAGAAGACGATGTAACAATATGGAAAAGGTTGACGAAGGACTTTAACACGCTCAACAAGTTGGATCGTTTTTCGTTCTTTTCCAAAATGGATCGACATGTACGTTTTTTGTGAGGGGCATTTAATGGTGGCCAACTTGAGAAAATGTACTATAAAAGATGTCTAGTGATATATACTACAGGAATTAGGGGTGTTCAAAAAAACCCGCACCAAAACAGAATAGAAATATCCGAAAATCCATATCCGAAAACCAGATGATCCGAATTTTCGGATTCGGATGTGGATTTCTAGAATTTTCAGAATAATTTTGTTTTTAAATATATATAGTATATGGGTACTATGTTTAGTTTAAAATATAGTAAAAAACAGTAAATAATCAGATTTGGATGTAGATTTATAAAAGTACGTTGTTTTTAACGTTGAAAATTTGGAAAATCGAATATAGGTTTAGTTTTGATCTATGTACAAAACGGATTTTTTGAATTTTTTTTTATGAATTCGGATATCCTTTTGGATATCCGAACTCGTATCCGCAATTTCACATATCTGAAAAATATTCAAACTTTCAGATACGGGTTCGGATATTAATTTTCACTATTTGAAGTTTTTGGATATCCGAAAACCGGATAATCATATCTTGAACACCTCTAACAAGAATGCTTGCATGTTATCTAATGTACGCACCTTCCAATCCATATTGTAATAAAAAGTAATGTTTATAAAGATTCTTATTGTATGTCTTTTCAGTTATGTTATCTTGGTAATCAGAGGAAGCTGGTTCAGTTATGTTACATTTATATTTTACAATGTTTAACTCTTTAGGATTTTCACATGTAACTTCTCTCGTCTCAAATGAGCATGCAATAAAGTGCATGTACAAAATAGCGTTAGTAGCTGCCTTGATCATTATCTTTCTATTTATCATTAGTTTAATTAGCTACAAATGTTTAGCTACCACTACCTTGGAAACCGCACATCATACTCTTAAAACTGCTTACATGCAAAATGTCTTGTTGCATGTTTATGAAAAGGATCCCTTATCGCTTGATGCGGAGTGAGGCTTCAGGTAAGCTTTATTGTACCCAGTCGCCTAATGTTGTTGTGACACTCGAGGTTTTTCCGAACGATCACCTTGTAATATTTTGTGTGTATATAAATATTATTAAATGGAAACGTGATTTTTACTTGATATGTGTTGTGTATGTATTATATATATTTATATGAGAGCCGAAACCACGACCCGAGACCATGACTCGCAACCGGGCGGTTGCGAGTGGGCCACTCGGTCTCGAGTGGGCCGTTGAGCCGAAACCGGTTTGGGCCGAAATCCCAAGCCCAACCCGAAACACCCCATGTATATATATCCCACCTTCTCCTCACTTTCCCTCATTTGTTACTACACACAAACCCACAACACTCCTCAAACTCTCTCAACTAGAAACCCTCAACAACACACCCCAATCTCTTCCTATTTTCGGTTCAAGCAAAGATCCCGGACAAGAAACTCGGTCAAGACTATCACTCGGACATTCCATCTTCTCGGTTCTCTTTTCTTTGTTTTCGGCCCCTCCTTTCATAACCGGTTAGTGCTATCTTTTGTGTTATCTTTTGTGTATAAGATTCATGTGGGTTAAATGAACTAGATTTTTATGCATGTTTGGTTAGAAATATTTTGCTTGCTAGAAATACTATGCATGATTTTTAGGAAGTTTGTGAAGTTTTGACTATGTGTGTTAAACCTTATGAATGATACTTACTAACATGCTTAAATGGTTATGGAATAATGGTTTAAGGATGTTTAGGGCCAACCGAGTTATGTTAATGCCACTAAGTGTATGTTTTACTTGTTCTTGCATCATAATCTTGCTAGAAATATGTGATTTTTGGTTCATAAATGTGTGATTTGTTATGGTGAAAACCCTAGAAAAATATGAAGATAGGATGAACTTGTTTGAATATGACTTGAAGATGTAAAATGGCAAAGTTTGATCTATCTTTACTAGTATTCAGCTTTGGCAAAGTGTTAGTGAAACCTTATTGGTAGTTTCCTAAAATGGGCCTGAATTCTTGGTACAATTTGGACTGTCATACCTGCATCATCACGTGTACATGAAAGTGACAGATTACGACTCGCAACGACGGCATTACGACTCGCAACCACAGCATTCCGACTCGAAACCACACCGTTGCGACTCGCAACCAAAGCATGACAAGTCGAAACCACGTGATTGCGACTCGAGACTACGTCGATTGCGACTCGCAACCACAGCATGATGACTCGAGACCACGGTTACGACTCGCAACCACAGCGTGACAAGCCGAAACCACCTGGTTGCGACTCGAGACCAGCTGGTTGCGAGTGGGCTGTTCATTTTGGTTACTGGGCCCATATGTGTTTAACTTGGACTATCTGTTGACTGGATTATGTGTTGCTGTTGACTGCTTAATTACTTAGGCCGGCCCAGTAACCCACTGTTTACTTATATGCTTGATACGTGTTAGTTACGTGCCTATATGTGTTTTACGTGAATGCTTGTACACCGAACCTGACCTATACCGGTAACCATGTTAGGACGTGGTGACCAACGTGATTGACAAGTAACCTAAACCTACCGAGCAACCCAAGGTGAGTTCACAACTTAAAAGCATGCGTCCCGGTGGTTTGGGACACGAGACTAACAACCCTATCCCCTGGTAAAAGGGGATACCATTTACATACCTTCCCTAGTCATTGGGAACAAAACTTACTTTTCCTTCCCGGGTATTGGGAAACCTTTTGGTTAATTACTGTTTATACGGATTGCAACTAACGGCACTAAACGAAACTCTATCACTCAAGTCCCTACTACAAATACCGATTAGTCGCCGGGTTAGGCGAGCGGGTTATTAGTTGATAGCGCTATTTAGGTGTTTACCAGCCTCACACCGTGCCCTGGTTTGGGACGGGCGTGAACTAATGTACTCAGAAATCCGTCAATGATGATAGAACATTGACATCGGGGCATCCTGCGGATACGCAACGGTTACCTAGTGTTCGGTATTGGAAAAACAGTTTAGTCGCTAACTTTTGGGGTAGCTCCCCAGGGCATGTATAAACGGATAAATTAACCGGTGAAACAAAGTTTTTGGTAATTAAAACTGGACAACTAGTGAACTCACTCAGCATTATTGTTGACCCCTTACTGCATGCTTTGCAGGTAACCAGTGACGAAGGAGCTTGCAGCTTGGGAACGTGTAGTGTCTGTTCACCCTTGTGTTGGGTGTTACCTTATTCTGAATCATGAACCTTGTTTTAAACTACCTTACTTATGCTTCCGCTACTTATTACTGCTTTGAACTTAAAACTTTAAACCCTGAACTTAATATTTGCTAAGCTTATGAATAGTAAGTATTACTTTTGTTATCAACTTAAGTATTCGGTATAATTGGTGGCTGGATCCTGGTCAGTCACGCCCCCGAAGCGGGTGTTATCCGCAGGTGGATTTTGGGGGTGTGACAGATTGGTATCAGAGCCATTGGTTATAGTGAACTTGGTTTTAAAAAGGGGAAAATCTTTTTGGAGAAAACCAGACTATAACCCGTGACTCGCGACGACACTACACTCCAAGTGCAAGGCTCAACACTTATGACCTCATAGCTCGGACCAGTGTTTACTTGTTGCTTACTTTATGTTTCCTGTTATGATATACGGACTAGTGTGCCAAAACTAGATAGATACACCTCTCTCTTCTATCTCATTCTCGCTACACTACGACATCACACTCATACTGCGTTTTCTGGTTATGAAGACAATGAGTGGACGTGGAAGGGGAAACATCAACATGACGCAGGCTCAGTTCACTAACCTGCTCAACACCGTGGCTGCGGCTTTCGCAGCTCACCCTATAGGTAAGCTCGTTGTTTTAGGATGTTTAGATCCTACCGCCACATCGACTTTTCGCCTCTAAACCTATACGCTTCGCTTCTCACGAACAGGTCAGCATGCACCTGCGCAACCACCAGTGTGTACTTTCAAAACTTTCATGGATTGCAAGCCTCTCCCTTTCAACGGCACTGAGGGTGCCATAGGTCTTCTGCATTGGATTGAGAAAATTGAAGCTGTCTTTGCTGTTTGCGAGTGTCCCCCTGCAAATTGGGTGAAATTTGCTACTGCTACGCTTGAAGGGAGCGCGCTTTCTTGGTGGAAGGCGCAGATTCAGATGTTTGGATTGGAAACTGCAAATGCTACGGCATGGGAGGATTTCAAGGATATGATTAAGGATGAATACTGTCACCGGGATGACATCCACAAGCTTGAAAACGAGTACTATGAGCTCAAGATGGTTGGGTCGGAAATTGAAACATACACCAAGCTGTCAAATGACTATGCTGCTCTCTGCCCGAACATGTCACGACCAATGTACCGAAGGATCGAACTGTACATCAAGGGTTTGGCTCCTGAAATTCGAAGCCATGTAACTTCAGCCAACCACACTACCATTCAGCCGATTGTTCGACTTGCTCACAAACTCACTGATCAAGCCGTAGAAGAGGGCCGGTTGCCCAAAAGGATCAGTGCTACTGTCGGAACTTCTAGTGACAGCAAGCGTAAGTGGGAAGGAAGTCAAAGCAAGGATGCTAACCCCACTCAGGCCCCAGCGCAGCAAAGGAAAACCGAAAACAACAAGGGCACTCAGCAACAGGGTGGCTACCGGGGAAGCTACCCTAAGTGCAACAAGTGTAACAAGCACCACAATGGGGCATGTAATAAGGGCCAGTGTCAGCGATGCCACAAGATGGGGCACGACGCCAAGGATTGTCGAAGTCAGTTCCCAGCTAGACAGAATCAGCAACAACCCCAACAGCAACAGCAGCAGGGAAACAACCGGGCATGTTTTAAGTGTGGAGCTGAGGGGCACTTTAAGAAGGATTGTCCTGAGCTGAACCAGAATCGCAACAATAATCAGGGAGCTGGGAACAACAATCAGAACAACAATGCTGGGAATGGTGCTAGAGGAAGAGCTTTCGTGATTGGAGCTAGTGAAGCAAGGAATGACCCCAATGTCGTGACGGGTAAGTTCCTACTCGATGATCGTTATGTTTCTGTGTTATTTGATTCCGGTGCCGATGCTAGTTATGTATCCCTACGTATTAGTAAGAAGCTTAAGCGTCCGCTTTCGTTACTAAGTTCTCCTCACCTCGTCGAGTTAGCTAATGGTAGAAACATCGAGGCCTCACATGTTGTCAAAGGCTGCAAACTAGAGTTGTCTGGTCAGACCTTTAGTATCGATCTTTTCCCTGTTACTCTCGGAAGCTTCGACGTCGTTATTGGTATGGATTGGTTATCCAAGCATCGCGCTGAGATCCTTTGTCAAGAGAAAGCAGTTCGTATTCCTCGCCGTTCTGGCAAACCCCTCATTGTACAAGGTGGCAAAAGCGGAGAAGTCTCCGGCATTATCTCGTTCTTGAAGGCCCAGAAGTGTTTACGAAAAGGGCACACCGCTATCTTAGCACTTGTTACCAACACGCAGGAAAAGGAAAAGAGGATTGAAGATTTTCCAGTAGTGCGTGACTACCCTGAGGTATTTCCTGAGGAATTACCTGGACTCCCTCCCCATCGTCAGGTCGAATTCCAAATCGAGCTAGCTCCCGGAGCAGCGCCTATAGCTCGTGCGCCTTATCGACTAGCCCCCGCAGAATTGAAGGAACTCTCTACTCAACTACAGGAACTTTTGGATAAAGGGTTTATCCGTCCTAGCTCATCACCCTGGGGAGCACCGGTACTCTTTGTTAAGAAGAAGGATGGCACGTTCCGGATGTGCATTGACTATCGTGAGTTGAACAAGGTTACCATCAAGAATCGTTACCCTCTTCCTCGAATCGATGACCTATTCGATCAATTGCAAGGATCAAGCTACTACTCTAAGATTGATCTGCGATCAGGCTACCATCAGTTAAGGGTCCGTAACGAAGATATTTCCAAAACTGCATTCAGAACTCGTTATGGTCATTATGAATTCCTCGTTATGCCCTTCGGAATGACCAACGCCCCTGCAGTGTTCATGGATCTTATGAACCGAGTATGCAAACCCTACCTCGACAAGTTCGTGATCGTGTTTATAGACGACATCCTGATCTACTCGAAAAGTCAGGAAGAGCATGAACAGCACCTACGCCTTATCCTCGAACTCCTTCGCAATGAGCAACTGTATGCCAAGTTCTCGAAATGCGACTTCTGGCTTCGAGAAGTTCATTTCCTTGGGCACGTGGTTAACAAGGACGGAATCCACGTCGACCCAGCTAAGATCGACTCTATAAAGAATTGGCCTACCCCTAAGACTCCGACTGAAGTTCGCCAATTCTTGGGATTGGCAGGTTACTACCGCAGATTCATTCAGGGATTCTCAAAGATCGCTCAACCCCTCACTACGCTCACTCAGAAAGGCGTTACCTACAAGTGGAATGAAGCACAAGAATCTGCTTTTCAGAGGCTTAAGGATAACCTCTGCAGCGCTCCTATTCTCTCGTTACCTGAAGGAACGGACGACTTTGTGGTGTACTGCGATGCGTCTATTCATGGACTCGGTTGCGTGTTGATGCAACGCGAGAAAGTTATTGCCTATGCATCTCGACAACTCAAGACACATGAAAGGAACTACACAACACACGACTTGGAATTGGGAGCAGTGATATTTGCGCTTAAGATATGGAGACATTACCTGTACGGTACCAAGTGCACCATTTACACCGATCACAGGAGTCTCGAGCATATCTTTAAGCAAAAGGAGTTAAACATGCGGCAACGCCGATGGGTCGAACTTCTGAATGATTACGAATGCGCCATCAAGTACCATCCGGGCAAGGCCAATGTTGTGGCAGACGCCCTCAGCCGAAAAGACACTGTACCAAAGCGCGTGCGAGCGTTACAACTTACCATCCAGTCTAGTCTCCCTACCCAGATCCGAAATGCTCAGATTGAAGCTCTGAAACCGGAAAACATCAGGGCTGAGTCCCTGCGAGGATCGAGACAGCAACTAGAACAGAAAGAAGACGGCGCCTACTATGTGGCAGGACGCATTTGGGTCCCACTTTACGGGGATTTACGAGAGCTTGTGATGGACGAAGCCCATAAGTCCCGTTATTCAGTACATCCTGGTTCAGATAAGATGTACCACGATTTGAAAACCACATACTGGTGGCCTGGCATGAAAGCCCACATAGCAGCCTACGTTGGCAAATGTTTGACCTGCGCAAGAGTCAAGATCGAGTATCAGAAACCAGCAGGCCTACTACAGCAACCGGAAATCCCGCAATGGAAATGGGAACAGATTTCCATGGATTTTGTTACAGGGCTACCTAGATCTCAACGCGGGAATGATACTATTTGGGTGATAATAGATCGATTGACTAAGTCTGCACACTTTCTGGCCATTAAGGAAACAGACAAGTTTTCTACCTTGGCAGAAATCTATTTGAAGGAAGTAGTCTCCAGGCACGGGGTGCCAACTTCTATTATTTCCGACCGAGACGCTCGTTTTACTTCCGAGTTGTGGCAAGCTATGCACAAATCCTTTGGCTCACGTTTGGACATGAGCACCGCTTATCACCCGCAAACGGATGGGCAGTCTGAACGCACCATCCAAACCCTGGAAGACATGCTTAGAGCATGTGTGATCGATTTTGGCAAGAACTGGGAGAAGCATCTGCCGCTGGTGGAATTCTCCTACAACAACAGCTATCACACTAGTATTCAGGCGGCACCTTTTGAGGCATTGTACGGTCGTAAATGCCGATCACCTCTCTGCTGGGCGGAAATAGGTGACAGTCAACTCACAGGCCCAGAACTAGTGGTAGATACAACGGAAAAGATTTCCCAGATCAGGCAACGCATGGCGGCAGCTCGTGACCGTCAGAAAAGCTACGCTGACAAGCGTAAGAGACCGTTAGAATTCCAGGTCGGGGACCGGGTTCTACTTAAAGTCTCACCCTGGAAGGGTGTGGTTCGTTTTGGTAAACGAGGCAAGCTGAATCCACGGTATGTTGGACCGTTCGAAATTACCGAGAAAATCGGTAAGGTTGCTTATAGATTGAACCTGCCTGCAGAGCTGAGTGCAGTGCACAACGTTTTTCACGTGTCTAACCTGAAGAAGTGTTTGTCGGATGAAACACTTGTGATTCCTTTTAAGGAACTGACGATTGATGAACAGCTACACTTTACTGAGGAACCGATTGAGATCACGGATCGAGAAATCAAAACCCTCAAACGTAGCCAGATACCCCTTGTACGAGTTCGTTGGAACTCACGGCGCGGCCCAGAGTTTACCTGGGAGCGGGAGGACCAGATGAAGTCCAAGTATCCCCAGTTATTCCCAAATGAAAACCCCAGCACTGAAGCTACAACCGAATTTCGGGACGAAATTCCAAACTAACGGGGGGATGATGTGACATCCCGTTGAAACACGCTAGCTTGGCAGTGGCTGCTTCAACTTTCGGGACGAAAGTTCTTAAAACTTGGGGATAATGTGACACTCGAGGTTTTTCCGAACGATCACCTTGTAATATTTTGTGTGTATATAAATATTATTAAATGGAAACGTGATTTTTACTTGATATGTGTTGTGTATGTATTATATATATTTATATGAGAGCCGAAACCACGACCCGAGACCATGACTCGCAACCGGGCGGTTGCGAGTGGGCCACTCGGTCTCGAGTGGGCCGTTGAGCCGAAACCGGTTTGGGCCGAAATCCCAAGCCCAACCCGAAACACCCCATGTATATATATCCCACCTTCTCCTCACTTTCCCTCATTTGTTACTACACACAAACCCACAACACTCCTCAAACTCTCTCAACTAGAAACCCTCAACAACACACCCCAATCTCTTCCTATTTTCGGTTCAAGCAAAGATCCCGGACAAGAAACTCGGTCAAGACTATCACTCGGACATTCCATCTTCTCGGTTCTCTTTTCTTTGTTTTCGGCCCCTCCTTTCATAACCGGTTAGTGCTATCTTTTGTGTTATCTTTTGTGTATAAGATTCATGTGGGTTAAATGAACTAGATTTTTATGCATGTTTGGTTAGAAATATTTTGCTTGCTAGAAATACTATGCATGATTTTTAGGAAGTTTGTGAAGTTTTGACTATGTGTGTTAAACCTTATGAATGATACTTACTAACATGCTTAAATGGTTATGGAATAATGGTTTAAGGATGTTTAGGGCCAACCGAGTTATGTTAATGCCACTAAGTGTATGTTTTACTTGTTCTTGCATCATAATCTTGCTAGAAATATGTGATTTTTGGTTCATAAATGTGTGATTTGTTATGGTGAAAACCCTAGAAAAATATGAAGATAGGATGAACTTGTTTGAATATGACTTGAAGATGTAAAATGGCAAAGTTTGATCTATCTTTACTAGTATTCAGCTTTGGCAAAGTGTTAGTGAAACCTTATTGGTAGTTTCCTAAAATGGGCCTGAATTCTTGGTACAATTTGGACTGTCATACCTGCATCATCACGTGTACATGAAAGTGACAGATTACGACTCGCAACGACGGCATTACGACTCGCAACCACAGCATTCCGACTCGAAACCACACCGTTGCGACTCGCAACCAAAGCATGACAAGTCGAAACCACGTGATTGCGACTCGAGACTACGTCGATTGCGACTCGCAACCACAGCATGATGACTCGAGACCACGGTTACGACTCGCAACCACAGCGTGACAAGCCGAAACCACCTGGTTGCGACTCGAGACCAGCTGGTTGCGAGTGGGCTGTTCATTTTGGTTACTGGGCCCATATGTGTTTAACTTGGACTATCTGTTGACTGGATTATGTGTTGCTGTTGACTGCTTAATTACTTAGGCCGGCCCAGTAACCCACTGTTTACTTATATGCTTGATACGTGTTAGTTACGTGCCTATATGTGTTTTACGTGAATGCTTGTACACCGAACCTGACCTATACCGGTAACCATGTTAGGACGTGGTGACCAACGTGATTGACAAGTAACCTAAACCTACCGAGCAACCCAAGGTGAGTTCACAACTTAAAAGCATGCGTCCCGGTGGTTTGGGACACGAGACTAACAACCCTATCCCCTGGTAAAAGGGGATACCATTTACATACCTTCCCTAGTCATTGGGAACAAAACTTACTTTTCCTTCCCGGGTATTGGGAAACCTTTTGGTTAATTACTGTTTATACGGATTGCAACTAACGGCACTAAACGAAACTCTATCACTCAAGTCCCTACTACAAATACCGATTAGTCGCCGGGTTAGGCGAGCGGGTTATTAGTTGATAGCGCTATTTAGGTGTTTACCAGCCTCACACCGTGCCCTGGTTTGGGACGGGCGTGAACTAATGTACTCAGAAATCCGTCAATGATGATAGAACATTGACATCGGGGCATCCTGCGGATACGCAACGGTTACCTAGTGTTCGGTATTGGAAAAACAGTTTAGTCGCTAACTTTTGGGGTAGCTCCCCAGGGCATGTATAAACGGATAAATTAACCGGTGAAACAAAGTTTTTGGTAATTAAAACTGGACAACTAGTGAACTCACTCAGCATTATTGTTGACCCCTTACTGCATGCTTTGCAGGTAACCAGTGACGAAGGAGCTTGCAGCTTGGGAACGTGTAGTGTCTGTTCACCCTTGTGTTGGGTGTTACCTTATTCTGAATCATGAACCTTGTTTTAAACTACCTTACTTATGCTTCCGCTACTTATTACTGCTTTGAACTTAAAACTTTAAACCCTGAACTTAATATTTGCTAAGCTTATGAATAGTAAGTATTACTTTTGTTATCAACTTAAGTATTCGGTATAATTGGTGGCTGGATCCTGGTCAGTCACGCCCCCGAAGCGGGTGTTATCCGCAGGTGGATTTTGGGGTGTGACAGTTGTATCCAAAACTAGGAACTTTTGTCCTTAGTGCAACGATAAGCAACAACACCCTTAGTGCCTCATCAACTTACCACTACATGATCTCAAACTCTGATCAACGCATATTACTGAACTTCCCATTGCCGGCGTTGGAGTAGAAGTTAGAAGACGATGTAACAATATGGATAAGGTTGATCAAGGACTTTAGCACGCTCAACAAGTTGGCTCGTTTTTCGTTCTTTTCCAAAACCGATTGACATGTACGTTTTTTTGTGAGGGGGCATTTAATGGTGGCCAACTTGAGAAAATGTACTATAAAAGATGTCTAGTGATATATACTACAAGAATTAGGGGTGTTCAAAATAACCCGGACCCGAAACCGAATCCAAAATATCCGAAAATCCATATCCGAAAACCGGATGTTTCGAATATTCGGATTCGGATGTGGATTTCTAATATTTACAGAATAATTTTGTTTTTAAATATATATAGTATATGGGTAAAATGTTTAGTTTAAAATATAGTAAAAATAGTACATAATCGGATTTGGATGTAGATTTATAAAAGTACATTGTTTTTAATGTTGAAAATTTGGAAAATCGAATATAGGTTTAGTTTTAATCTATGTACAAAAAAGATTTTTTGATTTTTTTTATGAATTCGGATATCTATTTGGATATCTAAACTCGTATTCGTAATTTTAGATATCCGAAAAATATCCGAAATTTCAGATATCTGAAAAATATCCGAAATTTCAGATACAAGTTCGGATATTAATTTCACTATCTGAAATTTTCGAATATCCGAAAACCAGATAATCAGATCTTGAACACCTCTAACAAGAATGCTTGCATGTGATCTGATGTACACACCTTCCAATCCGTATTGTAATAAAAAGTAATGTTAATAAAGATTCTTATTGTATGTATTTTCAATTATGTTATCTTGGTAATCAGAGGAAGAGGAAGCTGGTTCAGTTATGTTACATTTATATTTTACAATGTTTAACTCTTTAGGATTTTCACATGCATAATTTTGTAATCATGTATGATTTTTAGGTGGACCCATCATGAATTTAATGTCTAAGAAAATCACCTAAAGGACTGTCTAAAATTTAAATATCCTATGGTGTGTCCTTGTTTCTTAAACAATATATACATATATTTTCCTTCATTTGTGTAAATATTTGGTATGTTCTTGGTTTCTTAAACAGTATATTCATTGATCACAATATAGCGAATGATTAGTTCGTTATTTGTAACACGGTTGTTTGGAATGTAATGACTTTGATAACAATGACTGATGTATGATGGTTGTGAAATTTGTTAAACTTATAAACTAAACTAATATATATATATATATATATATATATATATATATATATATATATATATATATATATATATATATATATATAGGAGGGTTCATTGGAAACACTAAAAAAGTGGGGAACTGGGGAACAGGGGCATTTTTGTCCAAATACTTTTCTAATTCTAAAAATCTCAACGGCCGGGCATTCAACTGGAAAATCATGTTCTTCGTATTATCACCACCACATCCACCGCCGGCGCCGGTGGATTCTTCCTCACGAACAGAAATCGGCGATACATTGTAAATGATTTTCGATTTCCAAGCAACTGAATAAAGAACCGAAATCGGCGATTCTCTGTAAATTGTTAGTTCACGGTTGTCACTGATTCACCGGTTCAACGTTTGTCTCTTAATTCTGGTAATCCGGTGCTTAAATCATATAGCAGTGCGAAACGGTAACCGGAAACGGAACGTACGTTTCTCAGTGAAGATATTTCGATGCAGATTCAGTAACAACAGTTTGAAATCGATCAAATCATCGCTCATCAGGTAAATAGTTAACCTAATCTTCGAGTTTTTGTGTTTTATTTCATGAAATCCTTTAGGTTTAGACTGATTTTAATGAAACTATTAACCTAATTTGTAATGTATCGAGGAACATAATATCTAACTTCATGCTGTATTTTTCTATATCAAAATTTTAATATTAGGGCAAATTTTACATGTTAAAGTTTGATTTAGTTGTACATTCTCTGCTATAGTCAGACTATTGCAGGTAACAATTGTTGTGGCGGTGGTCCATTTGATGGTGACGGTAACAACGAACAATGGTGGCTATTTTATTTACTTTAATTGGGACGAATTGTTGTTTTATCCGTTGGATCCAATGAGGTTCTAGATGAGGGATGTAAATTTAGGTACTTTAATAATGGATCTCTGGTCTCATTTATGAAATATTCTATTGTATATATATCTGTTAGCGATAGTTCGGTACAGTTATATTAGCATGTAATCATCATATGATTGAACAAAACATGTTCATGACACTGGTTTTATAAGCCTGTGATAGTCTTTACAGCCTTTGATTAATTAATATCATATCTATTAAGGACTTAGGTCATATTGAATGTGATAAAATCTCTATTCTAGCACTGCAACACTCAAAGAAACAAATGAGTAAAGAGAGAAGATCAAGGGAACATTAGTAAATATTAGATCGTTTAATGTGCTCAGTTTTATCTTTCTGTTATAGATTCTCTTGTTAAACGTGTGATTTATCTTTTTTACTCTGTTGCTGCTCAGACTGTTATGGCCAGATGCTTGATAGCATTGAATCAAAGCTTTTAGCATTTCAGTGAGAGGGTGTTAGGTATGTGATAACATTGCTAATATGTGCTTTCTATTATCAGACACATGCTAGTGTATTGTTCATTATCTAATATTTTCTGCATCCCACATTGATTTCCTCATGGCCATTCTCTAATATATCGTGTTTTATTTTTTTCTTGTTATTGCAAATTTGTATTGCAGCATGGAGGGCGTGTCCTTCAGGCTGATGAAATGGGTCTTGAAAAGACTCTTTAGGTAAAATTCTGTTGGCAAGTACTTGATGATTTAAGCATTTTAAAATTCTGTTTAAGAAACTATGGATAGAATGTATTAAAATTGATAAGGCCACTCATTGCCTAATTGTGCAATTAGACAAATATTATACATACAGAATAAACATAACAAAATTACATTGCAACCTATATTGATTATGCCATAACGCTAAGAAAACTTGTTTAATTGTTAAAGCTGGTAAAATAACATTGATTGTTGGTGACAGGATGAAGAAAGATAGAGTGTTGATGAATGATGAGACACGACAGCTTATTAAGGTGACAAGTAATATGTGTGTGTCTGAAGTTTCACCATATCTTTAGCAGAAAATGAGGTTATTTTGTTTCAAACTTTGGGAATATTTGGAGTTAAGAAATGCTCTATTTGTATGCATAATTAGATTAGGTTATATTTGAAGTAATATACCAGTTGTGAAATTTTCTATTGAGCTCTTATACTTTTATGAGTTAAATTGTTTTCTTGATTTGTTCTTTATGTGTAAAGTTTTCTTGATTGAATCATGGAATATTACATTAATGTTGCTAAAGTTTTGATTGCGCCCTCTGTCTTGATTGAACCTGTATTTGGTTGGTCTTTGTTTTACCCTATTGTGTTTTTGCTTCTCTGTGAGGAATGATTCTAAATTATTTTTAAAATGTTAAGAAAATATTTTTAATATGTTAAAAAAATATTTAACATGTTAAGAATTTGTCTTTTTTATTTATAAACAAATAGTGCCCCGCTTGCTTGCTGTGTGCACATATAATGTATATATGTGTGGGCGCTCAGGGGGCAAAAGTGAAATGGTACTAACTTTAACGTTATTTTACTAATTTAGTGAAAATAACGTTAAAAGCGGCGGATGGTTAATCATGCATCATGTGGTGACGTTGATAGTTGAAAGACACGGGAGTACATGCACCAATCAATCTCTGTCCTGATTGTCTGAGTGTTATGTGTCTTAGGTCCAAGGGTTGATACAAAACTACAATCGAGCCAGTGGTCTCACTTGAAGCAACCTCTCTCTTCCTATCGGATAGGGATAAGGTTGTCTACATCTACCCTCCTCAGACCCTAACTTAGCTTTGCTATTGGTGGGATTTACTGAGTATGATGATGATGATGATGATGATATTTATAAACAAATGTTTAATCTTTTTAAGTTATTTTTAAAATGTTACTAAAATATTTAACATCTTAAAAATTTCTCCTTCTAACATGTTAAGAAAATATTTAACAAATGTTTAGTCTTTTTAATATATTTAACATGTTAAGAATTTGTGTTTTTAAATTATTTTTTTATAAAGGTTACACTGAAATTCAAAATAGATGGAGTCAATGACAATCCTCTGTATTTGGTTGTTCTTTGTTTTACAGTATTGTGTTTTTGCTTCTTTGTGAGGAATGATTCCAAATTACTTTTAATATGTTAAGAAAATTCTTTTAATATGGTAAAAAAAATATTTTACATGTTAAGAATTTGTTTTTTTTTTATTTATAAACAAATGTTTAGTCTTTCTAAATTATTTTTAAAATGTTAATAAAATATTAAACATCTTAAAAAATTCTCCTTTTAACATGTTAAGAAAATATTTAACAAATGTTTAGTCTTTCTAATATATTTAATATGTTAAGAATTTTTTTAATTATTTTTTATAAAGGTTACATTGAAATTCAAAATGGATGGTCAATGATAATCCTCTGTGTTCCTTTCACCTGTGTTTGGTTGGTCTTTATTTTACAGTATTGTGTTTTTGCTTCTTTGTAAAAAAAATATATTTTAATATGGTAAAAAAAATATTTAACATGTTAAGAATTTGTTAAATATTTAATATGGTAAAAAAATACTTTTAATAAAGTCTCTCACTTAGCACGTGAAATTTATTTATTTTAATATTTTGAGACCGCGTATACTCCATTTCCTTCTTCAGGTTATAGAAATGCCCTACCCTCCAAGATCCATCCTCACACAAAACTTTATTTGAATTTTTTGAATTCTAAAACGAACGTCAATATATAATACAGTCAAATAAAGTCTATTATTTAACGTTTAATATGTTAAATTTATTTTTATTAATATTTTGAGCCCACACAGACTCTATTTCTTTCTTCCTACTAAACAATTCCCTCAAACCCTATTAAATCCATACTCGCACAAACGTTATTTTAAGTTTTTTAACTTTAACACGAAATTCAATAAATAATACAGTCATATAATGTCTGTCATTTAACATTTAACATGTTAAATTTATATACTTTCATATTTTGAGCCCGCATAAACTACATTTCCTTCTTCCTGCTACACAAATTCCCCAAATCCGTACTCACACAAACGTTATTTTATTTTTTAAACTCTAATCCGAAACTCAATATATAATGTGGTAAAGTAAAGTTGAACCGAATCTAATTGATCAATGCAAACTTTTATTTAACATGTTAAATTTATTTATATTAATATTTCGAGTACGCATAGCTTCTATTTCCTTCTTCTAGTAACACAAATGCACTACCCTCCCAGATCCATCCTCACACAAAACTTTATTTTAATTTTTTTAATTTTAATACAAATTCAATATATAATGCGGTCAAATAATGTCTCTCATTTAACATTTAACATGTTAACTTTATTTATTCTAATATTTTGAGCCCGTGTAAACTCCATTTCCTTCTTCTGGCTACAGAAATCTCCATAACCCTCATTTAAGATGTTAAATTTATTTATTTTAATATTTTGAATCCTCATAGACTCTATTTCCTTCTACTGGCAACACAAATGCCCTACCCTCCAAGATCCATCCTCACACAAAATTTTATTTTATTTTTTTGAATTCTAAAACGAACGTCAATATATAATTCAATATATAATGTAGTCAAATAAAGTCTATTATTTAATGTTTAATATGTTAAATTTATTTTGATTAATATTTTGAGCCCACTCAGACTCTATTTCTTTCTTCCTACTACACATATCCCTCAAACCCTATCAAATCCATACTCACACAAACGTTATTTTAAGTTTTTTAACTTTAACACGAAATTCAATATATAATGCAGTCATATAATGTCTGTCATTTAACATTTAACATGTTAAATTTATTTACTTTCATATTTTGAGCCCGCATAAACTACATTTACTTCTTCCTGCTACACAAATTCCCCAAATCAATACTCACAAAAATGTTATTTTATTTTTTTAAACTCTAATCCGAAACTCAATATATAATGTGTTAAAATAAAGTTGAACCAAATCTAATGATAAATGGAAACATTTATTTAACATGTTAAATTTATTTATTTTAATATTTCGAGTACGCATAGCTTCTATTTCCTTCTTCTGGTCACACAAATGCCCCACCCTCCCAGATCCATCCTGGCATCCTCACACAAAAATTTCTATTATTTTTTTGAACTTTAATACCAAATTCAATATATAATGCGGTCAAATAATGTCTCTCATTTAACATTTAACATGTTAAATTTATTTATTCAAATATTTTGAGCACGTGTAAACTCCATTTCCTTCTTTTGGCTACAGAAATCTCCATAACCCTCATTTAAGATGTTAAATTTATTTATTTTAATATTTTGAATCCGCATAGACTCTATTTTCTACTGACTACGCAAATGCCCTACCCTCCAAGATCCATCCGCACACAAAACTTTATTTTAATTTTTTTAATTATACAACGAACGTCAATATATAATGTAGTCAAATAAAGTCTACTATTTAACGTTTAATATGTTAAATTTATTTTCATTAATATTTTGAGCCCACTCAGACTCTATTTCTTTCTTCCTGCTACACAAGTCTCTCAAACCCTATCAAATCCATACTCGCACAAACGTTATTTTAAGTTTTTTAACTTTAACACCAAATTCAATATATAAAGCAGTCATATAATGTCTGTCATTTAATATTTAACATGTTAAATTTTTTTACTTTCATATTTTGAGCCTGCATAAACTGCATTTCCTTCTTCCTTCTACACAAATTCCCCAAATCCATACTCACACAAACGTTATTTTATTTTTTAAACTCTAATCCGAAACTCAATATATAATGTGGTAAAATAAAGTTGAACCGAATCTAATTGATCAATGCAAACTTTTATTTAACATGTTAAATTTATTTATTTTAATATTTTGAGTACACATAGCTTCTATTTCCTTCTTCTGTTACACAAATGCCTTACCCTCCCAGATCCATCCTCACACAAAACTTTATTTTAACTTTTTGAACTTTAATACCAAATTCAATATATAATGCGGTCAAATAATGTCTCTCATTTAGCATTTAACATGTTAAATTTATTTATTCCAATATTTTGTGCCGGTGTAAACTCCATTTCCTTTTTCTGGCTATAGAAATCTCCATAACCCTCATTTAAGATGTTAAATTAATTTATTTTAATATTTTGAATCCGCATAGACTCTATTTCCTTCTACTGGCTACACAAATGCCCTACCTTCCAAGATCCATCCTCACACAAAACTTTATTTTAGTTTTTTAAATTCTAAAACGAACGTCAATATATAATGTAGTAAAAAAAAGTCTATTATTTAACGTTTAATATGTTAAATTTTTAATATTTTGAGCCCACGCAGACTCTATTTCTTTCTTCCTGCTACAAGTCTCCCTTAAACCCTATCAAATCCATACTCACACAAATGTTATTTTAAGTTTTTTAACTTTAACACGAAATTCAATATATAATGCAGTCATATAATGTCTATCATTTAACATTTAAGATGTTAAATTTATTTACTTTCATATTTTGAGCCCGCATAAACTGCATTTCCTTCTTCCTCCTACACAAATTCCCCAAATCCATACTCACAAAAACGTTATTTTATTTTTTAAACTCTACTCCGAAACTCAATATATAATGTGGTAAAATAAAGTTGAACCGAATCTAATTGATCAATGCAAACTTTTATTTAACATGTTAAATTTATTTATTTTAATATTTCGAGTATGCATAGCTTCTATTTCTTTCTTCTGGTTACACAAATGCCCTACCCTCCCAGATCCATCTTCACACAAAACTTTCTTTTAATTTTTTAAACTTTAATACCAAATTCAATATATATAATGCGGTCAAATAATGTCTCTCATTTAACATTTAACATGTTAAATTTATTTATTCTAATATTTTGAGCCAGTGTAAACTCTATTTCCTTCTTTTGGCTACAGAAATCTCCATAACCCTCGTTTAAGATGTTAAATTTATTTATTTTAATATTTTGAATCCGCATAGACTCTATTTCCTTCTACTGGCTACACAAATGCCCTACCCTCCAAGATCCATCCTCACACAAAACTTTATTTTAATTTTTTGAATTCTAAAACGAACGTCAATATATAATGCAGCTAAATAAAGTCTATTATTTAATGTTTAATATGTTAAATTTATTTTTATCAATATTTTGAGCCCACACAGACTCTATTTCTTTCTTCCTGCTACAAAAGTCCCTCAAACCCTATCAAATCCATACTCGCACAAACGTTATTTTAAGTTTTTTAACTTTAACACGAAATTCAATATATAATGCAGTCATATAATGTCTGTCATTTAACATTTAACTTGTTAAACTTATTTAATTTCATATTTTGAGCCCGCATAAACTGCATTTCCTTCTTCCTGCTACACGAATTCCCCAAATCCATACTCACACAAACGTTATTTTATTTTTTAAACTCTAATCCGAAACTCAATATATAATGTGGTAAAATAAAGTTGACCCGAATCTAATTGATCAATGCAAACTTTTATTTAACATGATAAATTAATTTATTTTAATATTTCGAGTACGCATAGCTTCTATTTTCTTCTTCTGGTTACACAAATGTCCTAACCTCCCAAATCCATCCTAACACAAAACTTTATTTTAATTTTTTGAACTTTTGTTGGGATTGAACCCTATCAGAGGAACAGATAATTAAAGCCAAAACTGGATCAGAACAGTGGATTCTGAATAAGCAGATGCTGATATACAAATCTCTCCCATTGAAAGTGATTACAACTACTGATGACCTCCTATCTGCTGATCTTGCTAAACTGCTGACCCATAACTGCTGCTCAACTAAAGATCTGATGGAAGACTAAAGTCCTGCTGATTCAATCTACTGCCTTGAGTTAAGCACTGCTGATCCGGACAAGTGCTGCTGGGTTCACAACAGTAGAGGTTGCAGCAGCTGTTCTAAAGTCTGTTTTGTAATAGAATGTATTAGCAGTAGTTAATACAAGCAGTGTCTGTATAGATCAGAGGTTAGAGTTTGTTAGGAGGTTAGATGTCACTTTCATGGTGACGTCAGCAAAGATGCTCAGTAGTTTGCAAGTGCCTATAAATAGTTCAGTACTTGGTACTGTTCTATTAGCTCTTTGCATCATTCGTCTTCTTTGCACGAACAAACTACTGAGCTCTGGCTGAGGTGGAGTTTGCATTCTTACATCAATCATTGTAATCGTAGTTGAAATAAATTCAATCTTTCGGTTCTCTGTGTAAAGATGTTTGATAAAAGTATTACTCTCGTTTGATTGTATGCAAAGTTTGTTTTCATTATAATTTCCGCTGCACACTCATCCATCTTCATCTTATTTTCAAACATAAAATACAATCAAAAACAAACTCAGATCCAACAATTGGTATCAGAGCTTGGACAGTCAAATTTGATTTAACAATCATTTTGACGTAAATAGTTCAGCTCAAAACAGTTGATACTGATCGTTTGTTCGTCGTTGAAAAACAGAGTAAGGATTAATCACCATTAAATTTGATTTCTCAGTACCTGTAAAACAACAAGAATGACGTCACAATCTCAGGACGATAAAAACAACATTGGTTCTCTTTTTAAACCACCTATGCTAAAAAGAAATGAGTACAACATCTGGCAGAAGAGGATGGGTCACATCCTTGCTCAACAAAGCACAGGTTGTTGGAAGTCTGTCATCTTTGGTCCTCATGTTCCTACAGTGCCAAGCGCTGAAGATGCTAAAAAACAAGTTCCAAAACCTGTTGAAAATTATACTGAAACGGATTATCAAAAATTTGAACTAGATGCTAAAGCGTTTAGTATCATAGCATCAGCGCTGCCCAACGAAATATATGCTGGATTGTTACATTGTGACAATGCCAAAGAGTTGTGGGACGCGCTTAAGGAACAGTTTGGAGGTACCGAAGAGGTCATAGAAAACAATAGGGAAATCCTGAACCAACAGTATGAAACATTTTGTCATGTTAAAGGTGAATCACTGACGCAACAATTTGAGCGTTTCAGTTATCTCATCAGTGAACTAAGGCTTGTTAAAACCACTTTTACAAACTCAACTCAAAACAGCAGGTTCCTCAGGTCACTGCCAGAAAAATGGGACACAATAGCTTTTGTCACCCGAAATTCACCTGAGTTCAAGGATCTGACCTTGACCCAACTCCATGATCGACTCCTGACCTACGAAAGGGAGTTGAACCAGAAAAGGAAGTTACAAGAGTCAGGGAAAACCGTTGATGATTATTCATTCGGTAACACTGCTCTTCTGGGTCAAGAAGAATCTGGTGGTAGTGGTAAGGATCAGGGTTATTATCACTTTATTGACATAACTGCTGGTGCAAATTTTAACAACCCTGATCCTCACTCTACAGGTTATGCATTCACTGCACATGAAAACTAGATGTCAGACAATTTAAGCTTTGAACTCAATGATCTACAGCATTTCAACCTCACTGATCTAGAGGAAATGGACATCCTGCACCAACTGGCCTTGCTAAGTGTTAGAACTAGCAAGTTTTATAAAAGAACAGGGCGAAAATTCCCAGGGTTACATGGGAATCTAAGGGTTGGGTTGGATAAATCAAAAATCAAGTGTTATAAGTGTAACGGGTTAGGACATTTTGCTAGAGAGTGTAGGAGTCAAACAAATGGTCCCATAATCACTCACCCTAGTTTAAATCCTAGACCTCAAAATCAAAACATTGTGCACTATGCCCAATATGCCCCAGCAGCACATGTGAACACTGCTCACTATGCTGTTGCTCCTGTGCCAGTGCATTATGTCCAAACAGCTGCTCCACAAATCCAATATGTTCAAACCCCTACCCCCCAGGCACAAGTGCAACCTGCACCACAAACCACTGCTCCAGTAGCAAAACAACCAGATCAACAAAGTTTCTTTACTCAAGAATTTGTTGACTGGAGCAGTATGCCTGAAGACCTCAGTGATGAAAATTTTGCACTCTATGCTTCTAATGTTTCTTCTCATGATGAATTTTGTTTGATGGCATTAGAGTCAATACAGGAGGGGGTTGAATCTGAAGAGGAACAGCTGGCCTCTGAAACAGTGGATGAGGTGATTGAAGAAGTAGTTACTGCTGTGGCAAATGAAGTACTGTTGGAAGAAAGTTCAGGCACCCTGATTGAACCACTGACAGATCCATGGTCCGAAGAAGAAAAGACGGGTGAGATAGAAGAGAGAGCTGAAGATGAGGAAAATCCTAAATGTGATTGTGCAATGATGGCTGCTGCAAAGGTATCACCTCAAGTTCTTGAAAAACTGTGTTCTGACAATTGCATTATTGCTTTTGCTAACATCAAAGAGGTGAATGAAAACCTTCGTGATAAAATCTTATCTGATGAAGTCATATTTAAAAGATCTCTAAAAGAACTTAAAAACAAATTGGCTGAAAAAGAGAAAGAGATTTGCAGCATGAAAGAAGAGCAAAGCATAACCAAAACCCAACTCCAAACCTTGATAGAAAAATACCAAGGTTGCAAAAAGGAGTTAGAGTCCACCCAGATCACATGTGAGAGATGGGTGGAATCATGCAAAGGGTATGAGGTTATGCTTGAGAAACAGATAAAAAGCAATGTGAAATTTAGGGTTGGTTATAGAAAACATGATGATGAAAACACTGCTTTTGAAAAATCTGTTTCAACCACTGATGTAACTACTGAGTTCATCCCCACAAACAAGAATGGCCAAGAAGTGAAAATCACTGACAAACTTGGTAACAAAATCACAGTTGACAGACCAATGGGTCCCTCTGCTTTTGAGGAGATAGGAAATCATCAATTTAAACCAAAATGGTCTGATGAGTGTGATATTCTTGAAAATTTCAAGCCAATGGACTTTACATCAACTGATGGTGTTAAAGCTCCAAAAGCTAAAGTCATTCCTCTTAAGGACATCCCAGCAGTGGTTAAAACCTCTGTTGCAAAGGAGTCTGAAAAGAGGAAGAAGAAAGAAAAAATTGATAACTTGTTTTGTGAATTCTGTGAGAAAAGGAACCATCTAACAAAAGATTGTTTCCACTTAAAAGCTTATAATATAAACAAAACAAGTGTCATAGTTTCAGCTGAAAGCTGCATTGTTTGTGGTAAAACAAACCACAAAACTCAAGCATGTGTGTATCTCAAAAATTTTGATATCAAAAAGAATGAGTACCTTGCTAAAACATCCTTGAGTCCATCAGCATCACCATCGGTCAAATTCACAAAGAAACAACCACTGTTTGTGCCAGTTCAAACAGCTGTCACAAAACAGCTGAACTAAACATCTGTCAAAAGAGATGTTCAGGTTACTGATGCACCTCCTGCTAATCAGTTCAGAAAAGGCAAGGAAAAACAGTCTTACCAAAGGATTCCACACGTTTATGAGGTCTACAAAAAGCCCTCTAAACCCAGAGTGAATAGGCATCCTTTTGGGTATCAGCAGGTGATTGGGCAAGACCCTCAACAGTGGTTAGCAAGAAACAGTACTAAAACTGTCCAAACCCCTGACTTAACCACTGCTCATCACACTGCATCCATACCAGACACTGCTGAATCCCCATCCAAAGCCCTGTTGGCTTTGGAGTCCTTAATGAACTAATCCTTTTACTTCATGTGCAGGGAGCTTCTGCATGCTTTGACAGTCTGTGGTATGTAGATAGTGGAGGCTCCAGGCACATGACAGGATGTAAAGCCCTCCTCAAAGACTTTAAAATCCATGGAGGGGGTGATATATCCTTTGGAAATAATAGTAAAGGGAAAGTTCTGGGGTCTGGGACAGTGCAATCTGGTAATGTAAAATTTGAAAATGTCAATCTAATAGACAATCTGAAATTCAACCTTCTGAGTGTATCTCAAATGAGTGACAAAGGGTTTGGGTCATTCTTCACAAAAGACTGTTGTAGGATTGTTGGACCAGAAATGGTCAAAAAGATTGAAGCAATAATAAAAAATGGTCAAACTAAACTTGTTGCTCAAAGAAGTGGCAATGTTTATGTTGTTGACATGTCTAAAGAATGTCCTAGAGCTGATGCCTGTCTGTTCTTAGCTGCCTCTAACAAAGAGACAGAACTTTGGCACAGAAGACTGGGGCACACAAATCTTAAGACAATAACAGAAATTTCAAAAAATGGTTTGGTAAGAGGCCTACCACAAAATTTTTTTTCATGTCCTGAACATTGCATTTCCTGTTTAAAAGGAAAACAGCATAAAAGTTCTTACAAGTCCATTGAAGAGTCCAAAACAACCCAGTGTTTGCAAATGCTACACATGGATTTGTTTGGCCCAGTTCAAGTCATGAGCCTTAAAAAGAAAAGATATTATTTGGTTATAGTTGATGACTTTTCTAGGTTTACATGGACTTTCTTTTTGCACTCTAAAGATGAAACTGCAGGCATTTTGCAAGACTTTGTGACACAGGTTGAAAAGCAATTTGACCTTCTAGTGAAAAGCTTTAGGAGTGACAATGGCACAGAATTTAAAAATAAGGAGTTGGATACCTTCTGTGTGAAGAAAGGGATTGTAAGGCAGTACAGCATCCCTAGAACACCAGAGCAAAATGGGGTGGTTGAAAGAAAGAACAGAACCTTGATTGAGGCTGCCAGAACTATGCTTGCAGATTCAGGTTTGCCATTAACTTTCTGGGCAGAAGCAGTAAACACTGCTTGCTATGTCCAGAACAGAGTTTTAATAAACCCCAGGCACAAAAAGACTGCCTATGAAATTCTGTAAAAAATCAAACCACTGATCTCATACTTCAAAGTGTTTGGCTGCCCATGCTTTATTTTGAATTTAAAAGATTCCATTTCAAAATTTGCAGCCAAAATTGATTGTGGTTATTTTTTGGGATACTCAACCACTGCCAAGGCCTACAAAGTGTTCAATGCACGGACCAAGGTAGTGGAGGAGACTTTGGATGTAAAGTTCAATGAACTTTCATCAATGAAAATCCCAGTAAATCCTGCTGATCTGTTTGATCTTGAAAAATTCACTTTTGAAAATACTGCTATCAAGACTAACAGTGCAGGTCCATCAGAGGATACATCACCAGACTATGGGTATGAAATCATCATCCCTCAAAAGTCTGCCACAAAGGGAAAAGCACCAGTTGTTCAAAACAGCTGCCAAAGCTCAACCACTGCTACCTCAACAGTTGTTGACCAACGTAGCCCATCTACCACTGCTTCCACATCCTCAAACACTGCTGACAAAAGTCCTCAAATAGTGGATAAAAGTCAGCAGTGGTCCACTCCATTACCACCCATTCCACCACCTTTTGAAGCCACTGCTGGGTCATCAAAGTCACCAGCAGTGGTTAGCTCAGATGATACACATTTGCAGCCTTCACCAACAAATGCCATCATACCATACCAAGGAGATTTAATCTTCTTGAGATCTCATCCACCTGATCAAATCATTGGCAACATCAATGAAGGGGTGCTCACAAGAAGCCAAACCCAAAACATTTGTCTTTTTGCTGGCTTTCTATCACTCCATCAGCCAGTCAAGTA